>NC_081412.1:615534635-615647135 GCF_030272615.1 Cryptomeria japonica | reverse complement strand
AAAATTATTTTTCTGTACATTTATTGGCTAAATACAATTTAGTTGTTATAAGCAGATTTTTAGGAAATCCAAAATAATTAGTTTTAGTGGCAACTATATAGCTTAATTATATTACTTATTATTTTTCCTTAATTTTTTAATTTAATTTAACTTTATTGTTCTCACGCACTAGTGAACCCTAACAATAATTTTATTTTTTATTTTTTAACTTGAGTTAATTGATTTTATAAGATTTCTATAACTCAGGCATGTTGTTTTTAATTAATTTTCAATTAATTAATAATTAGATTTTGTATTAGTATAAATAATTTAAATATATTTATTTAAAAATGTTAAGAGATATATCTTGGAGTTTAATATTTTTAAAATTATATATATTTAATATATCTTTTATCTATAATACTTAATTTTAAATTTAACTATTTGTTGATGTAAAGGCACACACAATCAAAAATCTCAATAAATTATTTATTTTATTTTATTTTTTATTAAGTGTACAGACATATTAATTTACCAAAATTTTATTAAAATAGGATTTTTAACAATTTTATATTATTTTAATTCTTGAAATACACCAACTTTTAAAAACAAAATATTTTGTAATTATTTTAGTTAAAAATATATTTGTCATACTTGAGTAATTTTTAAAAGTTGAATTATAGTGAATGATTTATTTATTTTTAAATTAGTCTAAAAATGAACTTCATCACAATAATAGCTTTTTACAAAATGAATTAGAAAAACAATTAAATTTAGATCAAAATTATAGTAATCATACATGTCCATTTTTACCCTAAACATATCATTGTTTAAAAATCACTTTTATATTTCTTATATAAAACAAAATATTATCATCTATAAATTAAAATAAATTATATATTTTAAAATTAGATATAAAATATTAAAATAATTATTTTCACAAAATGCTAATATTTTATATGTAAGTGATTTAGATTTTTATTTCATATATGACAAACTTCAAATTTGATGATCTCATTTAATATATTTGTGCATATTAAAGTTTGTATGATCTATTTCAAGGTGGAAGAGTAACATAATCTGTAGAAAGCATATTTGAGTAGACATATTTTTAAAGTCATTAAAGAGAAATAAATTTTTCATAGGAGAGGAAAAAGGGGACGAGGATAAAAACATGAAACACCTAAAATGATGAGTATAGAATGACATTGAAAGAATATGGATCATGTGTTTAGGTTTCAGATTTCATACATTATGAATTTTCATATTCTAATTAGATAGATTCTAGAATTTACTTATATTTTAGTTCTATGTAGTTATTTTTTTGTGGCTACTATATTTTCTATCAATAATCAAATGGAAGCTTGTGTTCTGATCATTTCTTTGCAAAAGCTTGTGAATTGGGTTGGAAGCATGCTATTTGTGAGATTGATTCTATAATATTAGTTTCTTTTATGAATAACACAAATTAGTTTCTTTTTTGAATAACAAATTTTTTTTAAGAGTTCTTCTTGACATTTTCTTCTCTCACCACTCAAATTAATGATTTAATTTAATACTTCAACTCCATGTCTTTTGTTCATATTCCTAAAGAATGAAATGTGATTGTTGATTTTGTAGCTTAATGGACTTTAGATGCTTCTAGAAGATAGAATGTTTGTGATTGGGATTCTCTTTCTCATGATTAGATTACCTAGTTCTTACTTATGCTTCAAAATGATGTGGGTTAATCATTTTACTTCTTTCTTGTTTTTTTCTAGGTTCGTATGTTCTTGGAGTGTAGATTAGTGGGAGACTCTTTTGACTTCATTATTTTCTTTTTTGATAATTATGACGACTACTCTTAACCTTTCCTTGTTCCATGTGTTTCTCAATCCAAATCCTCTATAGATGAATATTTTATTCATCTGAGCTAGGGGCCAATATATGGGAATCCTAATATCCATCCGGCTATGGACTCAATAGCTGATCAAACTAGATATTAGATTTCTGTTGAAGAAAGAGAGTAAGGACTTCCTTCACATATGGGTATAGTGGCTATAGATAGACGGATATTGGGACTTTATTTCCAGCTATAGTAAACAATGTAAGGTAGAAAATCCTATTCTAGGGCAACTTTTGGGGGATATAGGTAATTCTATATTAATTGAAATAAATATAAAATAAAATAATCTTTTGTTATTAATTATTTTAATACACATGATTGCATGCCAAAGCTTTTACTTCCTCACCTTTTTGAATTGAGTCGAGGCAAATTGCACAATCCAGATTTGTGCATCTTCTAATCCCTCAATCCTACAAATTTATTAAAGAGTAGATTAATTATTAATAAAAATTGTGTAAATATCTTTTTGGAGAGGAGAGCTATTGTTTACAGTTTGATATTTTGAAAAATAAATATTTTAAATATTTGTTATCTATAATTTTAATAAGTTAATTATTTTATATTTTATTTTATCTACAAAACCACTTCCATCAAAGATTGAAAAACTTTCATTTGCAGAACCCATGTAAAGGAAAATTTTGTATTCAAACAAATAGATTGAATCACTTGGAATCTTATATAACTAAAAAATATTAATCCAACATATCTTAATCTTATTAGAAAGTTTTTAGCTCTAATACCATGCAAAAAAATAAACCTAAATAATAATTAAAAAATAACATAAGAATAAAACAAAACATAAAATATATTAAATGACTAAAAAATAATTAATTTTATCCTATAATTAATTATATCTATATTTCATTAAATTTATTGGATACAATATACAATAATAATATTGTTTGCAATCAACATCTTTAAATTTATATTTAAAAAATTTAAAATCTCAAAACTTTAAAAAAAAAATTTACTTTTCCTTAACATCTTAAAACAATTATTTTTCTTTAATTTATATTATTTTTTCTAGTAAAATTTTAATTATTATGAAATAATTATGTTTAATTTTTTTATCTTAATTATTATAATTTTTAAAATATAAACATTATTAAAATTAAATCATAATTATTATTAAAACTATACTAAAAACAAGGCAAGTAGTAGCCACTATGTGGCACTTGTTTACTTTGAAAGGATTACATTTTTATCATAACTATTACCACTCTATCATTTAAAAAACAAACAAACAAAAACAAAAACAAACACAAACAAACAATTATCCTTAAATTACTCATATTTATGAATAATACAAATTTCACAGAAATTAAAAGTATACATCTAATCATTCTGAACAAAATTATTATATTATTATAATGTAATTAATGTTAAATTATTATATTTATTATATTCAAATATATTCTTATTATTATATTTTTATATATTTACATTAATATTAAACTCATTAAAAAATATATATTAAGATTGAATTATTATTGTATTTTTATATTTCTATTATGCTCTGTTAAAAAAAAAAACTATATTACTATTATTATTATATCATTATATTTGAATATTCATGTTATACTTTATCACTAGAAAAAAGTAGATTTTATATAAGATTGATAAAGTATCCACCATTGTTCCACTATAACTTTCTAAATACATTTAAAACTAAATATACACCTAATCCAATTAGCTATTTACAAACAAACAAACAAAACAACAAAACAATTAAATCCCTCCATTAATCAAACAAACAAAAAACAATTAGGTAGATCCCTCCCTCAAACAAACAAGAAAACAAGAAAACAATTATCCTTAATTTCAAACAAACTGAAAGTATGCATCTAATCATTCTGAGCAAAACAGAGCCTTTTGACGTACCAAAATGATTGCCTTCTTCTCATCTCGTGTCGTTTCCGTGTCCAGAAGCACGTCCACCAAGTCCTTCTGCCGCTCCTCTTCCTCTTCCTCTTCCTCCTCCACGCTGGACCTCCTCTCGCGCTCCGCATGTTCATCAATTATCTTGTGGAAAACGGCATCCAACCGGCGGTGCAAATTCTTCATACGCCGTCTGAGCCCCTGCAAATCGAGCCACTCCAAACAAGGAATGAGATCACCAATATTCACAGCGCCCATCAATTCAGTCACCTCCATAACCAGCTTCTCAAACAAGTCACCGCCCTTCTGGCGATCGGCATTCGTCCTGCCGGTCAAAATTCTCCACGTCAAATCAGAGGCATAGCAGGCAACGCTGTGGCTCACATCAACGCACACTCTGCCCTGCTCACTCTTCTCCCAAATCGACCGCACCATCAAGAGCGCCTCTTCCTCCATAACGCCCTTAAACGACTCAATTCTCTTACTGTTCAGTAGCTCCACAACGCATATTTTCCTCATGTTTCGCCAGTAAGCACCGTAGGGAGCAAACAAGATGTCCTTGCGGTTGTAAAACAGGTGTTTTCCGGCGGCAGTAGACGGCCTGCTTGCAAAAATCAGGTCGTGGGTCTTCAGAAACTGCTTGGCCGCCTGAGAAGAAGACGCAATGACGATCGGAATAGACCCGAATTTCACCAACATTATTGGCCCGTATTTGTCTGCCATGCGGTGCAGAGCTCGCTGAGGAAGAGTCCCCAATTGATGGAGGTTTCCTATGACGGGTAGTGGAAATGGTCCTGGCAAAGCCAGTATCCCATTGTTTCTTCTCGCCCATCGGAATATGATGGACAGGAAGACAGTAAATGATAGAATTGTGATGCTTATTACAGAGCTGCTCATGTTGAAATCCATTAGAATGGCAGATTGGTTTTTCACTTTGGGGGAGGGAGTAGATATATAAAGCTGCTACTGCTGCTGTATAGTTTTGTTTTTTTGTCACAGAGGGAATCTTGTGTCCTGCAGCCTCGCCAATTTCACGTGGTGGGGTCGGGGTCAGGAAAAATCTACGCCATTAAACGTGGGGCGGTCGGGAGGCATAAAAAATCTGAACAGCGAATGTACTGCGTGTCGTGTATGCAGCCTCCCCAATCTATTGAAATCAATCAATTATTAACTTGCACCTAAAGGTTCAAGGATTTGAGTTTAATAAAGCATTTTTTTTAAATGAATATCTATATTTTAAAAGTGTTCAAGATGAGTGATTGTTCGGAAAGGTCTAATGGTTCACTTGTGTGAGCATCACCTAGATGTTATGAGTGTTAAGTGGATCATTCATTCTCGTGAAAGATGGGTTCTTGTAAACCGCTATTCATGAAACAATATCATAACTATTCAAGATAGCAAAGGAGACTCTTAACAAGATTATCGATAAAGAGGATCTTAAAGAAGGGTCTTAATTTTTTTATTGAGCAAAGCAAATAAGATTACAAAAAGAACAAATAGCAATCTAAAGAAAAGATTGTATAAAAACAAAAGAATAAGGACAAGATCAGCAAGACATAATTATATCATATAGAGACTGTTGTACCAACCAACTCACAATACATAGAAGCAAAATACAAAATTTCCAAGTATACCATGATGAGTACAATATAACAAGGAAATATACAACCAGCGTGAACAACCTAATTTTCTTTAGATTGAATTGAACCAAAGAGAAACTATCAATAGTCTAAACTCTTTCATATTGAAAAAGTACTTCCATATACAACATTGGTGAAAAGTGTATACTATTATAAAGAGGATTTAAGAAAAATGCCACCTTTCCAAAGTGGTTCAAGACAAGATAAATAATTCTTTTAAAATAGGAAGGAGTAAATTTTTTTGACTAAATTACTACCGGTATATAACTTATGATGTAATAAATAAAGGATCTTTTGTTCTTCCAATATTTTTTCTTTGTATTGTAAATTGTTTATGGTATGAATTAATCAATGTATAAGTAATAATTGAATTAAGTGTATGTTATCTAGACTTTACGATATTGACACATTGAATAAGATATGGTTCTCTTGAAAAGTGATTGAAATGTGATTTTGAAGCACTTGACACGAATTGGGATGATGTTCAAAAAATTCTTGATAAAAATTTGATCATGTGTTGGTTGAACAATGAAACATGATGGGAATTGTGGGAAAATGATGAAGGGCCACTCCACCCTACTACAACAACACAACAATAACAATGCAAGAGAAATAATTGATATTTATTATTCCAATGGAATAAAGAAAATACAATTGAAGAGGATAAAATCGTGCAAGGTGAGATTAAATGGTTAGAAATCCAAAGAAACATTCAAAATACAAACAGAACCATTTTATACCTTGCAAGCTATCATCTCCCTCAGATTGAGTTTGATGAAGTGAAGGCACCCCTTGATGATGCTCCACTTGATGTGCTCCATTGATTCATTTGAATGTGGTTGGCTCTCCAATATTGTGCACAAATGGAATATGATGGATGGATGAGAGGTTAATGATCAAATGATGGAATGGCTAAGTATGGATGAGTGCTAATTTTGGCATAGTAAGAGTACGAGGATGATTTCTTGGGCACAAACTAGCAACATGGATTTACTAAACTTGGAGATGATATATGAGGGGATGGAGTCCTCAATTTATAGGAGGAGAGGAGAAGAAATGGAGGGCTATGATTGACCCAAGATGGAGGGCCAGGATTTCTTGTGAGCCCACACAAGGCCCAAGAGGGGATGACAAGACAAGTGTGGAGACCAAGAGATATGCCCTAAAGGCATTTCTTGTCTCCACACTCCTCAAAGCTCATTGGGAAGACTTCCCAATGTGCCTATAGGGAAGAATAAGGAATAAAATATTCCTTGAGGGATAGGGATGAAGAATTTAAAATTCTTCAAAAAGGATGTTCATGGGGATTGGAGGAATAAGGAGGAATTAAAAATTCCTTGGAGGATGGGATGCCTAAAGGGATATGAGATTTTGAAAATCTCACATTCACCTAGGAAAAGAGCATTTAAGGAGGGTGGTTGGATGGAAGGGACAAGGAGTTGACTTTGTGGCTAATCATGATGATTAGCCACTAGCTACTCATTAGGAGAGGGATTAGAAGAATGATTAAGTGGGATTAGGGTAGATAAGATTTGTAGGAGGATTTGACTAGGAGAGAGAATGAGTAGAGGGAATTAAAAATTAGAAGAATAATGCTAAGTGAGTTTAGGGACTTTCTAGAAGAATTCATTAGGTTAATGATGGATTAGGGAAAAAGGTGATTTGTAGGAATCACCTTGGTTAACTAGAGGATAAGTGAAAGAGAAAGAGGGAGGAGATGTAGAAAAACTAGAAGAGGAAATAGAAGAAGAGAGACCGTAGAGGGAATAGTCCCTCATGGGGGTCCATATAAGCCACAAGGGCCCAATGATGAGTCATTGTTACACACAAGCCTTGGATTTAATCAGGGCCTAGAAGGAGAGAAAGAGAGATGGATCTCATTCCCACACGTGAGCATCGTGTCGAGAGGATCCGACGGTACGACAGACCCACCGGCTATGGACCACTGGTATGTAGGACTATCCTTGTTTGTGGATTTTTAGGTTTAGGGTAGAATTAGGGCTTAGTTTAGGGCCAAGATTAGGCGAGGCACACGTGTTGATCATCGTTTCAGCGCGCGCGCCTATGGGGTAGCACTAACGAGTAGCACGAGCGCTCGCAGGCAGTAGGCGAATAGAAAGGGTTTTGGGGGGTGGAACTGGTGTTTAGCGTGGGCTCTCGTGCATCCGCGCGGGCGCTCACGTTGAAGGAGTTTCTAGGCAGGGGATGGGATAGGCTAGGATTTCTGTCAACACGTGCACCTGCAAAATGGCGCGTGCGCCACAGTTTTGGTGCGAGCGCAGGGTAAATCAGCACGTGTGCTAGGGAAAGAAGAAATTAGAAATAGGTTTAGAATTTTTGGGATAGGTTGAGGGTATGGCTGGACCCGGAGGGTAGAATAGGACTTAAGGACATGGAAATAATGAATTGGTTTGTTGGATGTAGACTGAGTTGGGGTTGTTGGCTTCGAGGGAGCATTGGCCCACTACCATGAGTTCATATCGAGAGTTGCATTTTGTGGGCAGGTGATCGAGAATACGAGCTCATACTGCGATGATGACGGCATTAGTTGAGAGGTGGGATAGTAGGTATAACACCTTTCGCCTACCTACTGGTGAGGCGACAGTGACTCTTCTGGATGTATGGAGGATCTTGAAGATCCCCGTTCGTGGTGTCATCCCAAAGTACCATTTGGATGCAGCGAATTTTTATCTTCGGGAGGTTTGCAATTATGAGACCCTACCGATGTTAGACAAGAGTAGGATGCATTTGGGTAGGGCGATGGGTATTCAGAATATTCCTCATGTGGTACTAGTGATTTGTGGATTTTTGAGCGCATGGATTATACCGGATCTCGGAGGGCATGGATTTCCTATTGGATAGAGTAGGTGTCTTTATTTCATGGTACATGATGGTGTGCAGTATGCCTGGGGAGCTGTGATGTTGGCTCAGTTATATCATGATATGCATCTGGTGGTATACAGGGAGTATGCTAGCTTGTTCACAGGAGTGACACTTCTCCATATCTGGGCTTGGGAGCATATTGCAGTTACTTGGCCACTAGGTGTACAGGATAGGCAAGGTCGTCAGTCATATGTAGATAGGTACAGGGGGCTGGTGCATTACACCTAGATAGGGTCTGTATGGTTTTGGTGCCAGATTCTTGATGAGCTTATGCAGTTTACGTGGCGGCCATTTTTGGGGTGTGAGAGATGGAGGGGGGATTGGCAGCTACACTGGACTGGAGTGGAGATGTGGATGTTCGGTAGGTCGGTATATATTATGGAGTATTATGCACCCTATAGAGTAGCGAGACAGCTTAGGTAGGTTCAAGACATAGTGGGGGACATCCCATTACATCCTCGGATTACATGAGAGGTGAGATCTTGGGGCCCAACAGCGAGTCCATTGGGGGGTCAGACCAGTTTTCAGACAATGTCTCATTTGGTCTGGGATGAGCGGATGGGGGCGGCTGAGGATCCGGGGATGATAGGGGGATACAAGAGTTGTTGGGAGGGGCACTTTCTAGTATGTCTTACCATTCCTGGGGTTTTGGAGAAGGATGAGCTATAGTCAGTATTAGATCAGGTAGTTGGTGGGGAGAATGATGAGCCAGGTGAGAGAGTTATGATTGGTGCAGGGTGTGGTGCTGGCGGACAGCAAAGGAGGGTCAGGGTTGTATGGAGGAGGGATCTCGAGAGGGAGAGAGAGGAGAAGGACCAGCAGGAGAGGCGGCAAAGGGAGGGGTTGGTGGGGGAGAGGATGTTGTACCCATGGATATTCCTGAGGCATAGGTGGAGGGTAGGGCAGGAGTATCACGGGCTGATCTTGACAGAATGCAGCAGGAGAGAGACACGACCCAGGCAAGGCTTCACTCCCTTGAGGATGAGATACAAATAGAGAGAGCTGGGAGGGAGAGTCTAGAGGCAAGGTGGAGTGGCTACAGTAGGAGATAGCAGATTTGACAAAGAGCCTCCATACAGCGAGGACAGAGGTGGATTCTCTGAGGGAGAAGAGGGAGGAGTCTGAGCGGATTCTAGAGGAGGCACGAACAAGGATGGCTATTGAGGCCTTAAAGGATGTTCTCCATCGGTAGGATGATGATATAGAGGAGCTATAAGGCCAAGTACATAGGGAAGACGCAGATGTGATAGACTGCAGGGGGGGGGGATACAATTTGTTATATGTTGGTTCCTGTAGGGCTTGGGCAAATGTACTCTTATATGATGTAGCATAGGGATAGGGTGGAGAGGGCAGTTTGGGAGGCAGGGTACTATAGGGGACTCTATCACAGAGTAGTACCTGTGGTGCAGCGAACAACCTTGTACACTAAGAGTGTGCGATGCCACAGGACACAGAGTCAACGGCCCACACAGAGCCAACAAACAGGTGGATCGGTGGGTTTTAAGCCACCTAGAGGAGGGGGAGCAGGAGGATCAGGTGGAGGAGGTGCAAAGGAGGGGGGGAGAGATAGGAGGGGAGAGCTAGCTCCATTTTGGCTTGTGTATCATATTTTGACCCTTCGGGGTGATCATTGTATTATGACATACATATTCATCTTTTTGAGCTTATATGCATATATATGGTTTGTGGTGGTGGATGATGTGTTTACCTTATTATGATGGATTCTATTTATTTTCTTCTGATGTGATGTATGGATGGTGATTATGGATATGTTGTACTGACCTATTTGTGATGCAGTGTGGATACTTATATATTTATGCTTTATGATATGTTTTTGACATGTTTATGGATGCAGGATGAGTGATCATGCTTTTGATGTGTATATATGTTGCATATACAAATGTCTGATGGATATGTAATGCAATAGTAGATGTAGATGTAGATGTAAATGATTTATGATTAATGAATAATTAGTGTAGATGCAATCTATATGAGGAATGAATATAATGTCATTTATACAGATATTGCAATGTAAATCACCAATGCTATGAAAATGATGTGATCTAAATGAATGATGGAATGAATGAGTAATGTAATGTAACCTACATGGATGAATTAATTGTTAGCATTTGGCATTATAATAGACAATGGGAGATTGTTGGCATTTCAATAAGGATATTGAGAAGGTTGTTGATGATTATGGATATAACTGATTAAGGATGTCTACTGTCTTAATATTATTATTTTGTCATTGATGTCAAGAAATTGATTTTCTAATTCAGTATGATGTTGCCATATCTTGAGAAGTATGATTTGAAGAAGTATAAAGATGTCGGTAAAAGACACAAAAAGATTATGATGAATAAGGGGATGAATAAGGTATTCAATGGGCAACTATTACCGAGTCAGACTATGATGAGATCATGATGTTTAGATTGTTTTGACATCAGACATATGTTATAAATTGTAAGGTTAATACTATACTATGTTACCAAGCAAAGAACCTAGTTGGTAAACCCTAAGGAACCTAGTCGGTAAACCCTAAGGTTATTGCTACCGGTTAATAAAGGCAGAATGTCTACTGAGTGAAGTTTAGTATTTACCGAGTTGTAACCGAGCTATAACAGAATGCATTAAATGTTTACATGTGTTATTTATTAAAGGAAGCTGATGAGCTGGAGCTACTTAAATGATTGGTATGTCATGCATGAAGTTTGTTAATGAATCTATGGCAATGGAAGATCGGCATGAAGATCTACAGCTCAGATTAAACCGCAATACCCTAGCACAAGTTCCAAGAAATGTATGCAAGTTCCTAGGCGGGGTAAAACATTTTTCAGATCGAAAGATACATTGAACCTGGACAAGTTTGAAGATCTGATGGCTATGATTGATCATGGGAAATGTGATCAAGGAGATTAAGCAGTTAGCTAATTGTTTATAAATAGGGAACCTATTGATAAACAATGTATGCGGGCAAGTGTATGCACAGGGATGCTACATAGTGATTACCGAGCACAGAATCTTGAAGACCTATTTGAATAACAGAGTATAGAAGCCCAGTCGATGGACAAGATTAGTTCTATGTCTAGATTGTATTGAGCAAATAAGAATCTGCTTTAGCATTTTAGATGTGAAGTTGCAGATAGATTTTTATTACTGTTATTTTGTGAAAGTGACAGAAAATCTCTTAACCGAGTGGACTTAACAGTCTTATTTGTAAAACCCTCTAGCAAGGTGACATTCTGATTGAGTGTTTGAAATCCTTTAACAAGGTCACTTCTAAAAAGGTGAAGATCCTAACAGATCTAAGGGAAATCCCTTAACCGGGTCACATCTAGCAATGTGTTTGTAATCTTTAACAAGATTTGCTTTTAACCGAGCATACTCTAGAAGAGTATATTTCTTAGTGGGTCTAAAATCCCATAGTGATTTTTCCTATTTGGGTTTCCACGTTAAATATGGTTTTATGAGGTTTATGATGTTTATATGCTTTTGAGTTTGTATGTTTAGCAGTTTTGGTTATATTATTGAAGTATATGTTACCGAGGTTGAATCTGATGTTTTTATGGAAGATTAAGTTTGTATGATTCACCCCCCCCCCCCCCCTCTCATCTTGTTGGCTATTGGATCTATACTTACATTAAGTATCAGAACTATCATTAATGTTGTCCATTATAAACAGATAATGATGTATGCAATGAAACATAAGTGTAATCTTTGTGGTAAATGTTTGTGAAAAATAAGAATCTAAATGAGTAGTGTAATGATATGAATAAGTAATGCAATCTAAATAAAATCTATATGAACAATACCACCTACACGGATAAAGTGAATGAATAATGCAAAGAGGGAATATGTCGATAGTAATTACAATGATCTTAGATAGAAAATAGAATAAAATGGAATAGAAGGGGGGGGTGAATTGAGGACTCCATGGGATTATTAGATTAGGAATGTATGGAATGATGATGAGAGTTGTGCACAAAAAATGCGGAGAGCCAACCTAGTTTGATATTGCCCTAGGTAACCTGCACCACTGATTATAGGAATCAGGATGTCATGAGAAACCCAAGGCATGGACTGACTCATAGTCAAACAGGAATTCCTTACACATAGCTATGCAAATGTTGAGAAACAGTAATACAAAGTTGTGGGTATGTGCAAGGAAACCCTCAAACACACCGATACCTCTTGTACACAATAAGGTAAGTGTTGATAAACACTAGTACCAGGTCGCTGGTTTATACAAGAGAGATCCAAAATATGCCATGCTATGAAAATATGCCCCAGTATGCACCTATTGTAAACATACCTGGATATGGAAAATCCGAGCAGTCGTAGATAGATGCAATCGTAGGGAAAAAGATGCAAGTCTAAATGAAAAATCCAAGAAATCAAACAAGTCACTCATTCATGACCAACTGACACCTCTTACCAAGAGTAGGATTAGGGTGAGGATTAAGTTGCCAAGCGAGGGAAGGATTCATCCCTAGGGAAAAGGACAAAGCAAGTGGACTTTTGGATTAGGCAA
Source organism: Cryptomeria japonica (assembly GCF_030272615.1). Classification (NCBI taxonomy): domain Eukaryota; kingdom Viridiplantae; phylum Streptophyta; class Pinopsida; order Cupressales; family Cupressaceae; genus Cryptomeria; species Cryptomeria japonica. The sequence continues at coordinate 615,634,336 of NC_081412.1, read as the reverse complement.
GTGATCAGATGGCCTTGAAGATTTACCTATGGACTTAGGACTGTTCTCAAGACTTCATGAAGCTCAGACAGAGGCACACAAGCTCAGTTTGATGGGACATTCTTTATTCTTGATTTAGGCGAAGACTCATCATCATACGCATGATTTATTCGAAGGTGGGAGGGGAAGAATGTTGCAATGGGTGGATTGGATAGTGAGGGTGATGGAGCACCAACCTGATAGACAATAGATCCAATTTATTTATCTTGGTGCCTGCATGGAGGTTTTCACCAAGGCACTTGCCCATAGCGCCACAAAGTGGTTTTCATTGATGGACGAATTAGGTTTTTTTGGTTTTTTTTTTAATTTTTTTGTGTCACAAGGTGCCTGTTTGCCAAGTTTTCACTAGAGTGACGATCTTTTTTCGGGATCTTTTTCTCATTTCTATGTATTTTTCATGAATTTTTTGTTTTTTTGTTTTTTTTGACAATTAATGACTTTCTAAGGACTAGGCAGAGAATCTTTTTAGGTGCATGATATTCATTGGATCGTCCAGAGGATCTCCTTTAGGAGTGCTCAACTGATAGGCCCTTGATCCATATTTTGTTGTGATTACAAATGGTCCAAGCCAATTAGGCTCGAACTTGCCTTTCTTTTCTCTTTCTTGAAGGTTTTTCTGATTCTCCATGAGGACAAGATCACCAATTTCAAATTCCTGATTTCTGACCTTCTTGTGGTAACTCATGCATAGACGATTTTGATATACCCGGAGATGGTTCAAGGCCTTGAGGTGCCTTTCATCTAACAATTCTAGCTCTTGTAGTCGAGCAATTCTGTATTCTTCATCTTGTAGGATATTTTGCAGCGATACCCTTAGAGAGGGGATCTCGATCTCAAGGGGGAGGACGGCTTTGGAGCCAAAGACAAGGGAATTGTTGGCAAATGCACACTCCAATAAGAAATTGTAGGTGATTGAAGGGTTTTTCATTGATTGCAACCTTGCAATCGTATGATACCAGCAAGATAAATATACCAGCACCGACAACGACAAACTCTACACTTGCACACAGAACACCGACAGCGAAAGGATGGATACCGACACTCTAGTCGATAGGAATTTTGTTGATAATATATTTTGTAATTAATTGTAAAATCATTGTAAGGCAACATGGCGAGTTGTAATATGACTCATATATGTATGAGATCATTGTAGAACATTTTGTAATAAGGAGATAGGCGAAATTATGCAGACCTAACATGTAAATTATAGGTTAAGGGTTTATGTATGCAGCAGAGCTAAAACCAGTACTGGATCTAGCATAGCAAATGCTATTTTGAAGCAGTACAAGACATTGGATTTGTATAATCCATTTTTTTAAGTTAGTGTGACTTCCTTTGTAACTGAGCAGTGAGCTCTAGGCACTCGGCCTTTCTGCATGTGCAGGCCCCTTTTGTAAACCAGTAATATTCCCTTATTGGCCAATAAGTGAATATTGTGGGTCACAAATCCTACTGAGGTTTTTCCCACTCCAAGTTTCCTCGTTAAACTACTATGTTATGGTGTGCTTTTCATGTGGTTGTTGTTATTCTTGTTTACTGCATTATTTTTGGTTTACCGATACACAGTATTGATATGCTTTACATATTTTAAATCAAGTAAATTCATAAACCGGTTAGATACTGATTCACCCCCCCCGCCCCCCCACCCCCCTCTCAATATCTTTGGAAATCCTAACAATTGGTATCAGAGCTTGGTCCTCTATTTTCAGAAGCCTAATATCTTGAGGAAGATCTTGATACCGGTAGAGATGGAAAACTTGAAGAAACAATTGGAAACAACTCTTTTAGACTATGATGTAGAAAAATTGAAAAATATCAAACTTGAAGATGATCTAAAGGCTGCTCAGGATATTATTCAAGTGCTTGAAGAAAATCTTACCATTGCAAGAAATAAGAGAAGAGAACTTTATGAAAAGATGCAGAATGAGAATGATGATAAAGAAAATCTAAATGATCTGGTAAACAAGCTAAGACAAGAAAACAGTACAACAAAGAATGAGATGCAGGATATGGCTATGAGATTTTGCAAAGAAATTGAAGATAGGAAGAAAAATGAAGAAGACTTGACTTGAAGACTGAATGATGTTGCAAATGAAAACACAAGACTTAGTCATGAAAATGATATGTTGAAGACAGATTTGATGCATACACAAAATGACTCAAATGAACTCATGAGATAGAAAGAATCTTGGAAAGAGAACTGGCTACTGCAACTCAACACAAGGAGAAATTCAAGAAAAGCTCAGAAGAACTTGGTGACATGCTAAAGAATCAGAAACATAATGGTGACACTAATGGCCTTGGCTTTGAAGTTGGTGAAAGCTCCAGTACTACAAACACACATGATCATAGCAAACCGGTAAGGCAACCAAATTCTTCTAAATTTGATGGCAAATGCTTTAACTGTAACAAGTATGGTCATAGAGAAAATCAGTGTAGATCTAGAAATTATCAGAGCACTAATACACCCACTAGTCAATGTTCTAAATGCAACAAAGTAGGTCATAATTTAGAGAATTGCAGAATGAATGTAAGATGTTATGTTTGTGGGAGATTTGGACACTTATCTAATCAATGCAGAACACAAACTGGCATAGGATATGGAAAAGCTATTCAAAAAAACAATGTGACCTGTTATGCTTGTAACAAGACTAGACATATTGCAAAATTTTGTAGAAGGCACCATCGGCAAATAATAATGGTGCTAGTTTGAAAGGTAAAGAAAAGATTGAAGAGGTAAAGCAAGAATTCTCAAAGCAATGGATCAGAAAGTCAGATCAGAATGTTGATGGGAATACTCCTCCACCGGTAGAACAAAGTAACACTCCATCAGCAGGAGACTCTTCATCCAACTAAAGAAAATCCTTTGAGGGATTAGCAACAAATGAAATACATGCTATTATTCCCTCAGTTGATGGTGAGAAGTTGAAATTACTTCTATACCGGCGGATGAGTTAAGTTGTGACTTAACCGACAAGCATTAAATGTGGTAGAAGGCAAAAATAACATTATAAAGCAAGTATTTTGGCTCCATTTTTCATTAACTGAGCATTCAAATCTTTGAGAGCACGAAAATTCTTGAGCAAAAGCATTCCAGGCAAAGAAGCAAAGCAATCTATCAAATCATTAATCCTTAAGGCAGATCAAGGTATTTATAGCTATGGCATCTTCATCCACTCCTGAATTTATTGCAAACCCTAATGTTGTTGAAGTTGTTAAGTGACCTAGACCCGTTTTTCAGCTAGTTCCCGAAATTGCGAAGAAAGATGATAGCATAGGTGCATTCTCTCAAATCTCTAAGAAGTAGTATATGCTAAAGACCCTAGAATGTATATACATTGTCATATTGATGAACTAGGTGATGATGAAATTAAAAATATGTATAAAACTATAATTTGTGATGAATCTGGAAATGTCAAACCTGAACACAAGATAGCAGAAACCCTAGGTTTCACTGAAATTCTTAGTATCCCAGATTTTCCCAAGGATGTCATAAGAATTGTGTTAAGCAAGGTACATGGTGAATTTTTCTGGTTGGACTCTATTCACAAGATCACAAAAGAAGCGGTAAGGGCAGTAACAGGGTTACCCTCCACTGGCAATAGACCTAACAAAACTAAGAAGGTCTCAAATGACCTAGTAACAAGCCTAACCGGTGCAACATTTGATAAGAGGTCACTAAGGGTAAACGATGTAAAGCATGTAAATATCAAATTTATCAGTATGATCTTAGGTTACAAGAATACACATGCAAATAGGTTAAACTCAGTTTCTAGCCTATGTATTAAGAGTGCCTATGATATGGTAAATGATAATGCAAGGATAGACATATGTGAATGGCTTAAAGATGAGCTAATAAACAATCTAGGAAAGATCAAAAGGGAAAAGAAAGGAACATTCAGATTTGGAAACCTACTTGTTTGTCTGATGCTATACATAACCAAACAAGTACCCGGTATTGGTGTCAAATATTTTGAATTTGATATACCGGTAGGAAAGCAACTATCAGAATTGCTGAACAGTATGGGAGAGAACAGGGAGAAAACCATAAATGAGAACTTTCAAGCACTAAAGGCTCGAATGAAAACAAGAGTAAGGCTATCACAAGCTATTGTGGTAAGTCCCAAAAGGAAATCTATTTTGTGATAAAGAAAGATGAAATTTGGATGGAGACAGTTATTCCTAGAACCAGCTGGGTAACTGAAATTGGGTATGAGACTGATGACAACATAATAGAAACTTATGCAAAAGCCCTCCTGGAAGCTCCTAAGGAACCTAAAGAAAAAGTATTTGGTAGTGCTGAAACTATAGAAAGCCAAATCCAATCAAGAAAAAAGGTTAAAAAGGTTGAGGCAACTGTTAGAAAAGGAACCCGGTAGGCAAAAGCTATTAAAGAAGATATGCTAAAACAAACCGGTATAACTGAAAGTGGGTTGAAAGCACTTCAACCGGAAACTCACCTTTCACTGGTTGGAACTTCTTCAGAAAGTGACATACCTGCTATATTTAAGAGAGTTGAAAGGAAAAGAAAACCTTCACCGGCACCTTCTCCTACACCAAAGAGGACAAGACAGAAGAAACAGGCAGTGAGGCCCCCAGCTAAGAAATTAACTCCAACGAAAAAGAAGATGACTCCTAAGAAGAAGACACAACAAACTATTGCTCCCATTGATAAACTTCTCAGTGAAATTACAGAGGATGGAAAGTTGAAGGACATCAACAAATTATATGACACACTATCCGCTGATGACAAAGAGAAAGTAGAGAATAGTGTAATCTTACACTTAGATATTTTCAAGAAATTTTTAATGCAAGTTGTTGATGAAATACTAGCAGATCTATATAATAGACTAGAAGCTAGAAGAGTAGCTATTATTGAGCTAGATAAGAAAATAAAGATTGAAAAACTACTTGCAGTGCACCCTGTTAACTCACCTGATGAGATAGATCATTTAATCTCTGAGGCTAACCGATTAGTATTCTCAACTACTCACCGGCATGTAGCATTGATGGCAAGAAGAGTGAATCAGGTAACAAAGGAAACAGCAGATGCATGGGACATATTCCTGGTAGAAAAAGAGAAACAGGAAGAGTGTCAAAAACCTAAAACCTTCAAGGTATATCAAAAGGACAGGGACAAAGGAAAAGGTAAGGTAGGTGGACCTCCCAGTATAAAGATAATAGACAACTTACCCCCACCGCCTCTAGATACTCCACTGGTAGACACTACTGACAATCAACCGACAACTAAGAGTATGGACACACCACATGAGGATACAGATCCTAATTTTGAGGTGTTATATACAATGAACATTGACACTCAGGAAGTCAATATTGTGGTGGATAAGGAATCAACTAAGAAATCAGATGTGGCAACAGAGCCACCGACAGGAAATATTGCGGTAGAAAACATTGAAATTGTGGAACTAAAACAAACTGAAGGATCAAGTGAACCCTCAGACACTGGAAAGGCAAAGACCACATATGTGCATATTGATGCATCCACTGAGCTACCAGCAACTACTGAAACTGAAAAACCAACTAAGTCACCAGCAACAGGCAGCACAAAGGAAAAAACGACAGTGGACAACACAGAGAAATAGGTAGAGCAACATGCTCCTTTACAGGTACAGGTTGAAGCACAGGTATAGACAGAGACAATGCCACTAGCCCAAAATGAAAAGCCTAAAATTTTATTTGTAGAAATGCAAACTCAAACAGATCCTCCAGAGAAAGAGGAAAGCAAAGCTATAACTACAACCAGCGGATTAAAGATTGTAAAAACTATTAGACAAACATCTAGTACAGCCATGACAGAATTCAGACCTACTAATGTAACTGAGGTCTTATTAGATTCAATAAAGAAAATAATAGAGTGCAATGCACAAGCCAATAAGGCTATAGATGACACTTTACCAATTTTGAAGATGATAGCTCCAAAGTGTAACATAGACAACAAAGATTCTTTGAGCCAATTAGACACATTGTCTAAGTATATAACCGACAACCTAATAACACTGGACAAAATAAATGAGGATACATTTAAGGAAAGAATGATAAAAGAGAAAGAGAAATTCTTTATGGAAATTGTGAATAAGAACAAAGAGAAAATGGATACTCTTTTACCAAAACTCAGTGAAATCATTTTTTACTTCAAGAAATTGTACAGGGACACTTGCAAAATAGATGTATTAACAAAGGATCTTGACAAAGAAATCAGAAAAGCACAAGATAAGATTAATAATATTGCTGATAATCTGATTGGAACATCAAACTCATTTTTGGAATTAGAGAAGAAAATTGCAGAGCGGGAAGAGAAAATCAAGAAACTGGCAAATGAAAAACAATGAATAAAAGACAAAGCAAAGGAATTAAAATGCAGACTTGGTCCAAGACTAGAGTATCTTATTTCTTTGAGAAAAGAAATATCTGAGGCTCTGGTTCCCGGACTAAAGACACCGAAAGAGAAAATGCACATACTCACTGGTACAGTGCAGAGAACCCAAGAGGCTATAAAAGACAGTAAAACATTCAGCAATGACATAAATTTAATTTTGACAGATTTTTTTTAGATTGTAATCCATCAGTTACAAGAATCCAGACAAGACTCCACTGACAGTGAATGACAACCTTTGTCATTGATGTCAAAGGGGGAGTAGAGGAAATGAGAAAAATGATCAGCAGATGACACCATTAGCTCAGGGGGAGCTCATATTTTTTTTGGTAAAACAATTTTGGCATAACTTTTTTTGGGGATATCAGTTTTGGACACTTTTTTATTTTTCTCATGAGTGTTGCCATCAATGCCAAAGGGGGAGATTGTTGGCAAATGCACACTCCAATGAGAAATTGTAGGTGATTGAAGGTTTTGTCATTGATGGCAACCTTGCAATCATATGATACCGACAAGACAAATATATCGGCACCGGCACACAGAACACTGGCAATGAAAGGATGGATACAGGCACTCTGGCCGACAGGAATTTTGTTGATAATATATTTTGTAATTAATTGTAAAATCATTGTAAAGGCAAAGACCACATATGTGCATATTGATGCATCCACTGAGCTACCAGCAACTACTGAAACTGAAAAACCAACTAAGTCACCAGCAACAGGCAGCACAAAGGAAAAAACGACAGTGGACAACACAGAGAAATAGGTAGAGCAACATGCTCCTTTACAGGTACAGGTTGAAGCACAGGTATAGACAGAGACAATGCCACTAGCCCAAAATGAAAAGCCTAAAATTTTATTTGTAGAAATGCAAACTCAAACAGATCCTCCAGAGAAAGAGGAAAGCAAAGCTATAACTACAACCAGCGGATTAAAGATTGTAAAAACTATTAGACAAACATCTAGTACAGCCATGACAGAATTCAGACCTACTAATGTAACTGAGGTCTTATTAGATTCAATAAAGAAAATAATAGAGTGCAATGCACAAGCCAATAAGGCTATAGATGACACTTTACCAATTTTGAAGATGATAGCTCCAAAGTGTAACATAGACAACAAAGATTCTTTGAGTCAATTAGACACATTGTCTAAGTATATAACCGACAACCTAATAACACTGGACAAAATAAATGAGGATACATTTAAGGAAAGAATGATAAAAGAGAAAGAGAAATTCTTTATGGAAATTGTGAATAAGAACAAAGAGAAAATGGATACTCTTTTACCAAAACTCAGTGAAATCATTTTTTACTTCAAGAAATTGTACAGGGACACTTGCAAAATAGATGTATTAACAAAGGATCTTGACAAAGAAATCAGAAAAGCACAAGATAAGATTAATAATATTGCTGATAATCTGATTGGAACATCAAACTCATTTTTGGAATTAGAGAAGAAAATTGCAGAGCGGGAAGAGAAAATCAAGAAACTGGCAAATGAAAAACAATGAATAAAAGACAAAGCAAAGGAATGAAAATGCAGACTTGGTCCAAGACTAGAGTATCTTATTTCTTTGAGAAAAGAAATATCTGAGGCTCTGGTTCCCGGACTAAAGACACCGAAAGAGAAAATGCACATACTCACTGGTACAGTGCAGAGAACCCAAGAGGCTATAAAAGACAGTAAAACATTCAGCAATGACATAAATTTAATTTTGACAGATTTTTTTTAGATTGTAATCCATCAGTTACAAGAATCCAGACAAGACTCCACTGACAGTGAATGACAACCTTTGTCATTGATGTCAAAGGGGGAGTAGAGGAAATGAGAAAAATGATCAGCAGATGACACCATTAGCTCAGGGGGAGCTCATATTTTTTTTGGTAAAACAATTTTGGCATAACTTTTTTTGGGGATATCAGTTTTGGACACTTTTTTATTTTTCTCATGAGTGTTGCCATCAATGCCAAAGGGGGAGATTGTTGGCAAATGCACACTCCAATGAGAAATTGTAGGTGATTGAAGGTTTTGTCATTGATGGCAACCTTGCAATCATATGATACCGACAAGACAAATATATCGGCACCGACACACAGAACACTGGCAATGAAAGGATGGATACAGGCACTCTGGCCGACAGGAATTTTGTTGATAATATATTTTGTAATTAATTGTAAAATCATTGTAAGCCGACATGGCGAGTTGTAATATGACTCATATATGTATGAGATCATTGTAGAACATTTTGTAATAAGGAGATAGGCCAAATTATGCAAACCTATCATGCGAATTATAGGTTAAGGGTTTATGTATGCAGCAGAGCTAAACCCAGTACTGGATCTGGCATACCAGACGCTATTTTGAAGCAGCACGAGACATTGGATTTGTATAATCCATTTTTGTAAGTCAGTGTGACTTCCTTTATAATTGAGCAGTGAGCTCTAGGCGATTGGCCTTCCTGCATGTGCAGGCCCCTTTTGTAAAACAGTAATTTCCCTTATTGGCCAGTAAGTGAATATTGTGGGTCAAAAATCCCACCGAGGTTTTTGCCACACCGGGTTTCCTCATTAAACTACTATGTTATGGTGTGCTTTTCATGTGGTTGTTGTTATTCTTGTTTACTGCATTATTTTTGGTTTACCGGTACACAGTATTGATATGTTTTACATGTTTTAAATCAAGTAAATTCATAAACTGGTTAGATATTGATTCACCCCCCCTCTCATTATCTTTGGGAATCCTAATAGGAATAGGGGGTGGCATCTGTGGGTGTGCGAATCGAAGTGTGGTAGGCCCACAAACAGGATGGGCTTGGAGGTGCCAATCATGGCTAGCTTCATTGCCTGTCTTTTTGAGGATTTTGATTAGGGTTTTGTTAGAAGCCTCAGCTTGACCATTACCTTGGGGGTAGTATGGGGTGGAGAAGCAATGTTGGATGTTGAATTTTTGGCAGAGTTCTTTGACATCCTATTTTTTAAATTGTCTGCCATTATCTGTAATGATAACTTTTGGGATACCATATCGATAGATCAAGTAGTTCAGAATGAATTCGGATATCTACTTATCAGTGGTGAAAGTAAGAGGGATAGCCTCTACCCACTTGGTGAAATACTTGGTAGTAGTGATAATGAATTTATGCCCGTTGGAGGATGAAGGGTGGATTTTCCCAATGAGATCGAGCCCCCACTGTGAGAAGGGCCAAGGTGTAATGAATGGCTACAATTCTGGTGATGGCACATGGATTTTGTCACCATGTTTCTAGCAAGGGATGCATTTCTTCACATAGTTATATGCATCTACTTCCATTTTAGGCCAGTAACATCCTGTTCTCAAAAGCTTTTTAGCCAAGGTAAGCCCACTTGAGTGTGCCCCATAGATGCCTTCATGCCCATTCCACCTCTTGTTTATCTAAACACCTTAGGAGGGAACCATCAAAATGCCTTTTGAATAGGGTGTCTCCAAGGATGGTGTAATGAGCACATCAGCGGATGAAGGTTTGTTGTTGGGTTTTGGTAAGGTGTGGGGGAATGGTGTTGTCTTTTAGGAAAGCGAAGGTTTCTTAGTACCAAGGGGACTCAGGACCAACGAGTACACACACCATTTCAGAATCTGGTAGATCGTATGTCGGTATAAATAGTTGCTCGACCAAGAACTCATGCTTCTAATTATGTGTTGGCGTCTAAAGGAGGGAGCCAATGGTGGCCATTGCATCTACAGCTCTATTATTTGTTCGTGGGAGTTGATCAAACTTGATCGTTGTGAAGTGTTGCTTAAGATCTTCAACCATGCTATGATAGGGGAGAAGTTTGTCATCTTTTGTTTGGTATTCATCATTGACTTATTTTATGACAAGTTGGGAATCACCATAGACTTGTAATTCTCTTATCTTCCACTAGATAGCCAAGCATAGTCCTATAATGAGTGCCTCATATTTTGTGATGTTGTTGGTACATGCAAAAGCTATCTTGTATGACATTAGGATGCAATCTCCTTGAGGTGTGATCAGTAGTATTCCTGCCCCCGATCCATTTTGGGTGCAAGAGCCATCAAAGTATAACTGCCATGTGGAGGATGTGGTAACAGTCATAATGAATTCATCTGGTAGTTCTGTAAGAATAGGATGGTCACCTGGAAGTGGAGTGTCAGCCAGCTGGTCTACGATGACTTGGCCCTTGATTGCTTTTATGTCTACATATTCAATATCAAACTCGCTTAACAGCATGACCCATTTAGCGGTTCTGCCAGTGAGGGCAGCTTTTGACAAGAGATATTTAAGAGGGTCAATCTTAGCAATCAGTTTTGTTTTGTTGTTCAGCATATAGTGTCAAAGTTTTTGTGTACTAAACACCAATGCCAGGAATGCTCTTTCAATGGGGGTATAATTGAGTTCATACCCCAGTAGTGTCTGAGTGATATAATAATGGCATGTTCCTTCCCTTGATCATCTGTTGTGCCAATAATGCCCCCAATGTCATTGTATTAGCACATATGTACAAAATAAGAGGTTTTTCAGGAGTAGGAGGCATAAGCACTGAAGGTGACATCAGATATTCTTTGATTTTTTCAAAGGCCTTTTGACACAAGCAATCCCATTTGAATTTTGTGTCTTTGTGCAATAGGTGTGCAAATGGATGGTATTTATCTGCAAGTTATAAAATAAAACATCTAACAGATTGGAGTTTCCCCTAGAGGTTGCACAGTTGTCCGAGAGTCTTCGGTGGAGGAATTTCCATGATGGCTTTCACCTTTGTAGGATTGACCTCGATGCCTCTGCGAGAAAAAATGAAACCTAGTATTTTTCCCGATGTGACACCAAAAACACACTTCTTAGGATTGAGGCACAGATTGTATTTTTCCAATCTTTCAAAGATTTGTTTTAAGACAGGGATGTGCTCTTGTCTTGTCTTTGATTTGCCTAGCAGATCATCCACATAGTCCTCCATAATTTTATGCAAGAGGTCATGAAAACTTATTGTCATGGCATGCTAATATGTGGCTCCAGCATTTTTGAGGCCAAAAGGCATGACTTGGTAACAGAAAGTCCCTCAGGTGTTGTGAATGCAGTTTTATGTTGATCTTCGTCTGCAATCGTGATTGGATTATATCCATAAAATCCATCCATAAGTGATAGCATCTCATGTCTAGATGTAAGGTCCACAATCTTATCTATGTTGGGGAGTGGGAAATCATCTTTAGGACAGGCCTTGTTTAGATCTTGGAAATCAGTACAGATGTGGATACCCCCAGCAGGTTTTCCGATAGGTACAATGTTGGATACCCATTCAGCGTAGTCTATTGGTTTGATGATATCTGTGTCTAACATATTTTGGAGTTTTTCCTTGACCAGGAGTGCAATATGTGGATGCATTTTGTGCAACTTTTGTCTTATGGGTTTTGCATCTAGGCAGACAACAAGATTAGGAACCACTAAATTGGGATCTAGACCTGGCATGTTAGCATAGGACCATGCGAAATTGATTTTTGTCTCTGTGAGGAAATTGATGAAGTCTCGTTTCTCTTTCTCTATGAGGGACTTGGTAATGAGCACATTTTTTGGAATGTCTTCGGTGCCCATATTGATATTGTCTTTTTCCTCTTAACAAATTTGACCTATCTTGTGGAAGGTAACCAATGGTAGGGAGGTCAAGTCCCTCATCCTCAAGTGCCTTTTCTAGGTTTTCACTTTCGGATACGCCCTTTGTTTTTGCTTTTTGTTCATCTAAAGGTGCCTTGGAAAGGTTTTCACCTAGGGAATCATGTTTTTTCTTTTTATTATCTTTTTTGTGGCTATGGGCATTGATTAGACTACCAAAGTATCCCTTTTCATGTAGTTAAATACCGTGTACTCTGTCGCAATTTTCCAAATTTTGCATAGTCAAGAGAGTAATGAGAGAATAATCATTAGCGTAGTCTAAAGTGGGTTTGTCTTGTTGACCCCAGTCTATGAGTTTAGTATGGACAAGATGTAGCTCGTGTGAAATGGGAGAGGTTATGGGGGTGATGGTGTTGACGTGAGTGTCAAAAAAGATGTCATTTTCGTATTCATAAGGCATTTCATGGAGCTCCTCTTTGACAGAGTTTTTGATATCCAAAGAAGGACTTGAAGGGGCACTAGCGATAGTAATCTTAGGCACCAAGGTGTACCCCAAGCCTCTATTGTACTTGTAGGAGATAGGATTTATGGGTGTTTTTCTTCCTTTCTCCTCTGGTCCCAAGCCATGTCCTTTGTAACCCATTTTTTCGACTATAGTTGATGCTTTTGGATACATTGTTTTAGGTATTTTTTCTGGGTCTTCATCTTCTTCCCAGTACAACCATGAAGAGACATATGTGTCAAGACTCTCCTCATCAAGTGGGCCCCATTACTAGAAGGTGGTATCTTTTCTTTGTATAACTGATTTTTGATCTTTTTGAGTTCTTTTGGTTTTCCAAATGACTTAGGAGATAAGAGGAGGTTTCCTATTAATAAGACATCCTCCAATTTGTATTCTCCACTACCATTTTCCAGGATCTTGATTTGTGGGTCTGCTTGGGATGAGGTGGAGGCAACATTTGATGCATTGGATGGAGGAGTTGGCGAGGGTCTATTTAGTGGGCAATGATATGGTTGTTTCCCCTCTAAGAGCTTGCAATATTGAAAAGGTTGTGGATCACCTTTGATAGTGATCTCTCTTCCATTAAAGGGGGATTTAATGCATTGGTGATAAGTGGAGGGTAGGCTTGCAAGGAGTGAATCCATGGCTGAGTGAGAAGGATGTTGTAGGGGAGATCAAGATCTAGTGCTTGGCAAGGGGTTTCAATTGTGATAGGGCCCACTTGAAGAGGTAAGCTGATCATGTCTTTTGAAACTCTTTATGCATCATCATATGCTTTTATTGTGATCCTTCCTGATGTATCTACCAGGTCCTCAGAAAGTCCCAATTGTTTTATTAACTTGTAAGTACACAAATTGAGTCTGGATCCACCATCTATCAGGATACGTTTGACCTTATGCTTCTAGATAAGGGCTTTTATGTGCAAAGGTTTATTATGGTCTTCATCTGCAGGAGCATCATTGGAAGTGAACACAAGGTGTTGCTGGGTGGCAAGGTTTCCAATGAAGCTTGAAATTGGGTAGCATTGATATTATCGAGAATGTGAGACTTGAGGAGGGATTGTTCCAAAATTTCTTTGTGGACAGGGGAAGTCTTGAGAAGTTCTAAGATGGATATCTGTGCGGGGGTCTTCCCAAGCTGGTCAAGGAGGTCATATCAATGGGTGGAAGACATGGGGGGAGGATTTGGTAGAGGAGGAGCTCCTTTCACAATGACGCTACCTCGGTGGGTGGTTACATTGCAATCATTTTGAGAGTAGGAGGCAAAAGGTGTAGCACCTTGAATGACTATCCTAGCAGGGTTAGGTCTGCTTTGTGAAGGGGGAGGGTTAGCTCTTTGGATAGTTATGACATTGACATGATTTCCTGCAGGCTCAATGCGACCTACTAGAGATTCAAAGTCAGTTATATGATTAGTGTAGTCATAGTTCACCGTGTTAGATGATGATCCTTTTCCTTTGTCATGTTTTGAGAAGGGTTTCTGGTACATTTTTAGTTTGTCATTGTTATTACCAGGTTTTGCATTTGCTACCTTGATTTCACCCCTATCAATGAGATCTTGTATGTATATTTTAAGTTTCATGCACTTTCGTGTATCATGTCCCTTGATACGATGATACTCACAATACTCATTCTCATTATACCACCTAGGTTTGGGTTGATTGGGATCAAGCGGGCGAGTAATCAGGAAAACCATTGCGCCTGCTTGAACAAGCTTTTGAAACACCACTTCAATGGGCTCAACAAGAGGAGTGAAATCTCTTGGAGTCCTGTTGTTGGATCGGCGTGGTCGCCCCTGGAATGAGACATTGTTATGAGGCTTTTGGAATTGATTTTTATTATTTTTATTATTGAATTGGCGATTGGTGGTGGTGGGTCTTGGAGGGTGGCCATGATTTGGACCCGTTTTGCATCAGTTACACCGCCATTGACTACGTTCTTGTTTTTGGACCAGAATTTTGGTTTATCGTTATGATTAGAGGAAGAATTTTAACTTGATCTTTTGTAGTGTTTTAAGGTTCCTTCCTCTAACAAGACACGTTCAAGGGCTAGGCCCTTATCAGTCAATTTTTGGAAAGATTTAATACATTGAGATGTCAAAGATCTTGATAGTTTGGGCACTAGATTCTTTTGAAATAATTCAATTTGGTGTTGTTATGGCATGTTCCATTAGAATTTCTTGATGAGGTGTCACCATATTTAAAAGAAGTTAATGAAAGTCTCTCCGGGCCTTTTCTTCGTGTTACACATCTCCATCATGGAAACATCATTAGCCATGTTTTAGGCATAGTAAGCCACAAACTTCTCTGCCAAGTCTGGGAAGGAGATAATGGAACCTCGCAATAAGGATGAGAACCATGCAAGGGCATCTCCCGTGAGACTCTTAGGGAAGAGCCTTCGAAGGTATAGGTCACTATAGGAGACTTCTTGACATAGGATGTGAAATTCTCGGACATGCTCGCGGGGGTCCCCTTTGCCTTCATACTTGGTGAACTTAGGGATCTCAAACCCTGGGGGGTAAGGTGCAACTGATATAGATGGGTCATAAGGACAAGGACAAAATTCCTCAAGAAAGTAAGGTTTCCTTTTGTTAGTCCCTTCTTTCATGTCCTTGATGATGTTTTTCATGTCCTGAACTTCTTTAATAAGGTCTTCTTGTGGATTTTGGACATGATGGATTGTGTTTGCCCCTAGAATCTGATGAGTCATGGAAGGCACACCACCACTACTATATTGATATGATGAGGAAGCAGGGATGTGAGATGTAATGACTGACATCACAGGGACTTGAGTGACAGTCGGTTGGACCCGCAAAATGTTGTGACAGGATTAAGTGTGGCCCGAATGAAGATAGTGACATTGTTGACGGGAATGGAGGTTTGTGGAAGAGAAATATATGGTTGGGTAGAAGAAGATGGTATAGAGGAATGTTGGAGAGTAGATGAGATTGGATTTCATAGTGGTATAGATGGTAAGAAGGAAGAAGGTAGAATGGAGACCATGGGGGCAAATGTCATGGGAGTTATTGATTGGGGTTGAATGATTGGCAGGGCCGCAATTGATTGAGTTTGAATAACACGCGCAGTGGTATGAGTGGGAGCAAGGTCTCCTTGCAGTTGTTGACCAAGGGTGGATTTATCAAAATCAAGTGGGAGTTGAGCTCCATTTTCAAGAACGATCTTTACAAGTGCACTAGGATTGTGTTGGATAAAATTCTCCAATATCTCTTGATTATAAGAGTCTACTAGGAAAGTTTGCACTTCCGGAGAGAGTTCATCTTGGTCAACCATATTAGGATTTTGTGGTTGATTTTCAATGCTAGGTTGTACACTTTGTGTAGGATCTTGTGTAAGATCTTCATATTGGACACTAATGTCTAGCATACCATATTGTTGTTCGGCCATCTTTTTCTTTTAAGATCGAGTTGTGACCATACAAGAATAACCCTAGAAAAGATTGAAGGAGGAGGAAATTCTTGATGAGAGGACTTAGCAAGGCTCTTGGATTTTAGGATTTGAATTTGATGAAAAATGGATCTTGCTGATTGATAGGGTCCTTGGGTTAGGACATGGATTTTATTAGGATTGCACCTTATACCTTGGATGAGGATTTTAGGTGGGAAATTTTGATGAAACCACAAGCGAGGTAATGACCAAGTTGGGTTGAATTTAGACCTTGGAATGCTGAACAAAAGCCTTTCTTCAACTAAGGTTTGACTAATGACCCTAAGTAAAACAAAGACGTGCGATTAGAGTCTTGATCGATTCAAAAGGATAAGGCAAAGGTACTTGGAGAGGATTCTTCTTCAAGCACAAAGCCAAGTGATTGATTGATTAAGGATGAGGTCTAAATGAAACTTCACAAGGTATGCAACCTTATTGTGAAGTTAAATTGGATTAAAGGATGATTTGATTTGGATTTTGATAATTGATTTGATAATTGAAGGTGATTGATTTTGTGATCGATTGATGTACTAAGTCCTTAGGAAAAGATTAGGGATGATTGATTGAAGAGAGATGATAGTGATGATTAGAAGAAATTTGGTGACTGGGCTATCCTTGGCATGAACATGACTCAATAGATGATTGGTTCGGATGGCAAGTTGTACAAAGGGATACGACCACCCTGATTTTGATGATAGTTGGTATTAAAAGACAAACCTGAACCTTGATGGAGGGAATGGACTCTTAATTCATCACTAGCATCAAACTCATTGCTATGACCATGGACGTAATCATGTAATGATGCAAGAAGGTTCTATGTTTAAGCAAGAGTTTGCAGTTTGTGTACCAAAATTTCCAACGTCTAATGAGTTGTGCTTGTGTGAGCTTCTTCTTCTTGATAGGTCGGTGGATTGACTTCTTAGGATGCTTATACAACTTAGGTTTATGAAACATGAGACGGACAGAGTTTCGACACAATTAGGACTTTGTGTGGATGGTGACTAGGATGTGACTTGGGTATGACTATGATTGGAATTGTGACTAGGACCTTGACTTGGATGATTGTTTGTTTTTAGATAAATGTTTTTACAAAGTGTTTGAGGATAATGATGTGTTTAGTCTACTCTTGGCAAGTAAGTATCAAGCAAAGCAAACACAATATTCAAATGAATTTTAGCTCAAAGACACTCATGCTCATATACAACATTCTCAAGGCTAGCAAGGACAATAGTCATTGGATCCCAATTGGTTTCCCAGCTACGCTTACCCAGAGCGGACACTTAGATGCTTGACCCCACTAACTCCCCTCCATGACACTCACTTCTCTAGGGCAGCCAAGCATCAATTCCCATGAAAACTTCTCATGGCGAACTTTGTGTCTCTACTAAAGGTCGTACAAATATGGGTGGCTTCGAAGGTCTGACCTCCTGCACCAACGACTAGAAGGTTTTTGGCCACTATGCACAAGGTGTTTAATATGGCTTCTCGTTAGGAGCTAGCCTTCATAGTTGCGCAAGTGCAATTGAGGCCTATAGCCCAATGAAGCACCAAGAACTTAGTAGTCACGCAAGCATGATTGAGATCTCTAGGATCCTACTAAGCACCCAATGTGAGAGTGAACTCTCATATAGCCCTAACCATTGATTTTTTCATCCTCAATGGCATATTTATCATAGTGAGTTGGGAACCCCAAGTCCGGATGTACTCACTTGGGTCATTCCCTTTTCACCAGCTCAAAGAGCAACTCGGGAGGGCAAGCCCGCTAAGGGTAACACAAGCAATATTCTTAGAAAAGACCAAAGGGATCTAGATTTATGATTGCCTAGATAGGAAAGAGAATACTCTCCTAACCTTTGACTCTTCAAGACAAGGAAAACACAAGATTATTTTACCCCTTAATTAGATCTAGTGCCTAGTTTAAAAAAAAAGACACAATGTTTGTTTGAAACTCCTAAGCAACCTGCAAAACATTTTGATTAGTAGTTTTTGTATTTTTTAAGTCTTGGACAATCGAAGAAGCTGCACCACTCACAAAAAAAAAGCAATCAATAGCTACAGGCCTGCAGAAATAGTGCACACGTTGAACTACAGACGACCGAGTTGAAACGCCTGCGTATGCGCTGAAGAGGGCCGAAATCCAAATAAATTATAGAAAATAAACACAAACAAAATTGTTGATTTATACTTGACTGTCATGCTATTATGGATCGGTCATGTCGAAGCACCTATGCACGTGTCGAAACGCCTGCGCTCACGCTAAAATGCCTACGCTCGCATTAAAACACAGTAACTTGCCACAAAAGTTAGCGGTTAGATTTAAAATTCAAACAAAAATTAAATTTTTTATAGAGGGCGTGATTCTAAAAACGGTCACACTAATACAATTTCTCTCACGCTGAAATGCGAGCGTACACACTGAAACGGGAGCGCATGCGTTGAAAAAGACCAAAATAGTTAATAGAATTCAAAAAATCCCAAAATTTGAATTTGAGTGGGGATCGAGTAGAGCACCCGTGCTATTCGTAGGTCGCTCATGCTAAACTGGAAGTAGTAAAAGAAAGACTAACTTGTAAAACCAAATAACCTAATTTTCCTCTTAGATTTTTTTTTTTGATTTTTTAATTATTTTGATTGTTAACCAACAAGAAAAGCAGTGGAATGAAAATCAAAGAAGTTTGTTAGATTAGAAAGAAAATTTTAAAATTGGACGCATTGATCTAGAAGCGCAAGCATTGATGTGCAGACCTGCAGGGAAGCGGGTAAGAAATTTTAAATTTGGAACAGTCACGCTAATTTGTAGGTGCACGCGTTGTTTCGATACCTGCAAGTTGCACACTCCCAAAAACATGCAATAAATGTTAGATTAAGGCACGTGGGTCCCACCGAACGTGCCAGAATGAAGATAAAATCATGCAAGGTGAGATTAGATTGTTAGAAATCCAAAGAAACATTCAAAATGCAAACAAAACCATTTTATACCTTGCAAGCTATCATCTCCCTTGGATTGAGCTTGATGATGCTCCACTTGATGTGCTCCTTTGATTCATTTGAATGTGGTTGGCTCTCCAATATTGTGCAAAAATGGAATATGATGGATGGATGAGAGGTTAATGATCAAAGGATGGAATGGCTAAGTATGGATAAGTACTCATTTTGGCATGGTAAGGGTATGAGGGTGATTTCTTGGGCACAAACTAGCAGCATGGATTTACTAAACTTGGAGATGATATATGAGGGGATGAAGTCCTCAATTTATAGGAGGAGAGGAGAAGAAATGGGGGGCTAGGATTTACCCAAGATGGAGGGTCGGGATTTCTTGTGAGCTCACACAAGGCCCAAGAGGGGATGACAAGACAAGTGTGGAGACCAAGAGATATGCTCTAAAGGCATTTCTTGTCTCCACACTCCTCAAGGCTCATTGAGAAGACTTCCCAATGTGCCTAGAGAAGAATAAGGAATAAAATATTCTTTGAGGGATAAGGATGAAGAAGTTAAAATTCTTCAAAAAGGATGTTCATGGGGATTGGAGGAATAAGGAGGAATTAAAAATTCCTTGGAGGATGGGATGTCTAGAGGGATGTGAGATTTTGAAAATCTCACATTCACCTAGGAAAAGAGTATTTAATGAGGGTGGTTGGATGGAAGGGGCAAGGAGTTGACTTTGTGGCTAATCATGATGATTAGCCACTAGCAACTCATTAGGAGAGGGATTAGAAGAATGATTAGGTGGGATTAGGGTAGATAAGACTTGTAGGAGGATTTGACTAGGAGAGAGAATGAGTTGAGGGAATTAAAAAATTAGAAGAATAATGCTAAGTGAGTTTAGGGACTTTCTAGAAGAATTCATTAGGTTAATGATGGATTAGGGAAAAAGGTGCTTTGTAGGAATCACCTAGGTTAACTAATTAATTAAGAGGAGGAATTTGAGGAGACTTAATATTAAACATTTTTTAGAAGAATAAAGGTGGATTGATTTATTAAATAAATCAATCAATAGACTATAGTGACAATATTAATTATAATTAATTAATATTGAGGAGAAATTGAAAATTGGCACAATTAATAAATTAATTATGTTAGGAACTTAAAATAATTAAAATAATTAAAATAATTATTTTTAAGTGTCTACAACAATGTTCCAAACTCTACAAAATATTAGGCAAATTGGCTTTAAAAATATGCAAGTTGAAGCTACAAGCCTTCCTACTTATGTTATGCATTGAAGGGCTCAACTCTGAATGAATAACCTCTAGCCCAAGCCTCCCTTTTATAGTACTCTTGTGCCTATTGTAAATCCAAGTCCCCCACTTGATAAACAACACATGGCAATCGAGAAATGCAACACGCATCCAATAGATGACTCTTCAACTTCCCCAAGAGGACTCCTAAAGAGGTTTATTTTCAATTTTCCAAAGTGGGTGCCTATAAATGTATCTTTTCCCATTTTTTATGTAACCATTAAATACAAATTAGAAAATGACCCTTCCCCTTTTGCTATTCCCATATCCAAAAGGGTATTATTATGATTTTAGCACTATAAATGGAGAAAAAGGTGTCCCTTCTTGAAATTTACAATTGATTTTACACATAGGCCACAAATATTAAATATTTTCAACCCTCTTATATTTCTTTGGGCACTTTATTAGGTACATGGAGACCTATAGATGATTGCATTTATTTTTATTCACCTAACCCTAACTAAAATTTAAAATAACAATATTTTTGGTGAATGCAAGATTCCCCTACACCCGTAGATGCTCTTACATTAGAAAAATATATTAGATAACAGTTCATCATGATGAATGTAGTAATAAAAAGAGAAAAATCTCTTTGATGATAGGGAAAATGGTATGAATGAAGAATGTGAGGAAGAACAAAGAGACATTGATGATATGAGCATCACAATGTTCAGAGACCTAAATAAGGGCATGTCTTCTATATAGTGGAATTAGATTAGTTGATGCTTATAAATATAGTTGATTTAGATGGAAAAATATTTAAGACAAAAAGTATTCAATGCCTTAGAAGGCTCAATGGGGAGCCTACAAGTGTATTGGCAAGAAAATTACTTGGTTGGAGAATCTAAAGGGAAAACATAACTTCTCATACATAAAATTAATATGTGTGACCTATTTTTTATTTTATTTCAAGGATCTTGCTTTCTTTAGTTTTTTTACACGATTCTGCTCCATGCATATTTTATTCAGTTTTTTACTTTTCAGCACTCTAGTGGATATCTTGGTTGTTTTGGGTCCTAGGATCTCTTCTCTGAGTAGGATGTCTCGATTTTTGTTGTTCTTTCTATTTCCAGTCTTATTATCATTGTAGCATTTTCTTTATGCAAACGCACTAAGATAAAGTGCCATCATGCATTGTTTACTTGGGATCTTGCACATATTGTGTCTTATTGTACATTCACTATTGATAAAGTGCCATGAGGGGGTTGATGTTTGCCTTGTTTGCCATCCACCTTTGTCAAGTGAGTGTTACTTCCATGACACCATGTACTATCTCTGCGCCTTTGATGTTCTTGGTTCTTCGTCCGGCAGTTCTTCTTGGCCATTCTTATCAATGTTCTTGTCCCTCTTCAGCATTATGGGGAGGTTTGTCCTGTTGGTTCTAATGCTTCTGTGGTTCAATTGATCAGCTCTTTAGGCTTTGGTGTTTTCATGTCATTTGTATCTTCGATTTCAGTTGTTTGCCTTGTTTTCCTTCTGATTTGATTAGTGTCATTTGAGGGCACTCATACAGATTATAGTCTTCTCTACCTGGTCATGTTCTATTTCAGTGGAGGTTCTTCAACTCAAGAGTTATTCTTTGACAGAGTTTGTAGGTTCTTCATGCTTTAGTGGTGTTCTTTTCCATCTCTTTTTGGAGTAGAGTTTTGTTCCCACGTAGTTTTCTCTATTTCTCCAGTTCATAGAGATTTCATTGTATTTGGGTACCTGATCAGGCCTTGTTGCCGGGACCCATCTTTCTTGCTTTCAGTATCTGTTCTAGGTTTTAGCTTCTCCCTAAGTCTAGCTTAATGGGGGGTGTTAGAGTATTCGGGTATTTACTTGATTAATTAAACAATATTTGTTCAATTATTTAAGTTCCCTTTATCTCTTTTACACTTAAGCTAACTTTAGGTGCATAATAGTTAATTATTTTATTAATTATTATGTGCAAACCTAGGTTTTCAATTTTAGGACTTCTTGACCTATTAAAGGTTAAGTTCTTTCTTTTCTTTGTAACAAGAAGGAGGATTATAATAGAAACCCTAAAGATATGCAACCCTAAAGAAACCCTAAAGGGATAATGTGTATTTAATAATTAGAATAATTATTAAATACCTACAATATTTATTAAATGCCTAAGTTTAGCTTAAGCGTAGAGTTTAATACACTAATAATTAAATAAATAATTATTAGCTAATACAAGATAACTCTAACACCCCCTCTTAAGATGAACTTAGGGAGTAGCTAAAAAACTAAATGCATGAAGCAAAAAATGCAATTACATGATGAAGGCAAATTTGGGTCCTGACAACAAGGCCTAATGAGGTACCCAATCACAACCAAATCTCTATGAACTGGAGAAATAGAGAAAATCACGTGGAAAAAAACACTACTCCAAAAAGAGATCTTGGTTGTTTCAAGTCCTGTGATCTCTTCTCTGAGTAGGATGTCTCAGTTTTTGTTGTTCTTTATGTTTCCAGTCTTATTATCATTGTAGCATTGTCTTTATGCAAACGCATTGAGATAAAGTGCCATCATGCATTGTTTACTTGGGATCTTGCACATCGTGTGCCTTATTGTACATGCACTATTGATAAAATGCCATGAGGGGGTTGATGTTTGCCTTGTTTGCCATCCACCTTTGTCAGCTGAGTGTTCCTTCCATGACATTTGCCTCATGTTGTGTGTCAAGTGAGTGTTCCTTCCACAACACCATGTACTATCTTTGTGCCTTTGATGGTCCTAGTTCTTCGTCCTGCAATTCTTCTTGGTCATTCTTTTTAGTGTTCCTATCCCTCTTCAGCATTATGGGGAGGTTCGTCCTATTGGTTCTAATGCTTCCATGGTTTGATTGATCAGCTATTCAGGCTTTGGTGTTTTCATGTCATCTGTATCTTTGATTTCAGTTGTTTGCCTTGTTTGCCTTTTGATTCAAGTAGTGTCATTTGAGGGTACTCATATAGATTATAGTCTTCTCTACCTGGTCATGTTCTATTTTAGTAGAGGTTCTTCAGCTCAGCAGTTATTCTTTGATAGAGTTTGCAGTTTCTTCATGCTTCAGTGGTGTTCTTTTCCTTCTGTTTTTGGAGTAGAGTTTTTTCCCACGTGGTTTTCTCTATTTCTTCAGTTCATAGAGATTTGGTTGTGATTGGGTACCTCATCAGGCCTTGTTGCCAGGACCCAAATTTGTCTTCATCATGTAGTTGCATTTGTTGCTTCATGCATTTAGTTTTTTAGCTACTCCCTAAGTTCATCTTAAGGGGGGGTGTTAGAGTTATCTTGTATTAGCTAATAATTATTTCTTTAATTATTTGTCTATTAAACTCTACGCTTAAGCTAAACTTAGGCATTTAATAAATATTGTAGGTATTTAATAATTATTCTAATTATTAAATACACATTATCCCTTTAGGGTTTCTTTAGGGTTGCACATATTTAGGGTTGCTATTATCCTTTCTAAGGATTGTATTGTACTTGTTCATCAAATTGATTCCCTTTCTGAATGATAATCTTCTTCTTCAGAGCATTTATGCTTTTTTGCTTTATGTGTCTCCATTCTTCTCTTGTGACAGGTATTTACATGCAGGTGTTCTTGGGATCTCTGAAGTTGTATTTCCTCAACTTCTTCATGTTGGAGTTGAGAAAATACAACACCACGGGAGCCCAAAAGATCTCTGCAAGCTGAAAAACCTGTTACAAGGAGAAGCAAGGAAGCAAATCACAAAAGAAAGAAATACACAGAAAATATGCTCAAAAAGAGAGAGCTCAATATTCACAAAAAGTGTAATGTAATAATCCTCCTTCTTGTTACAAAGAAAAGAAAGAACTTAACCTTTAATAGGTCAAGAAGCCCTAAAAGGGAAAACCCAAGTTTGCACATAATAATTAATAAAAGAATTAATCATTATGCACCTAAAGTTAGCTTAAGTGTAAAAGAGATAAAGGGAACTTAAATAATTAAACAAATATTGTTTAATTAATCAAGTAAATACCTAAATACTCTAACACCCCCCCTTAAGCTAGACTTAGGTTGAAGCTAAAACCTAGAACAAATACTGAAAGCAAGAAAGATGGGTCCCGACAACAAGGCCTGATCAGGTACCCAAATATAATGAAATCTCTATGAATTGGAGAAATAGAAAAAACTATGTGTGTGAAAAGTGACCCTGTATCTATAAGCACAACACTTAAATCAAGTCATTACATGCATGGTTAATCAGATATAATCAATGAATAATAAACCATAACAAATCGACCCATTGCCTTCTCAAAGATGCAAGTATATGATTGCTCTCAGATTATAAGCAATACTAGTGACTAGACAATATCAAGATGAAGGATTTAATCTATATGAGCATGATGAATGCTAGATGGATACAATATTAATCTAACAATATTTTTGCAATATTAAACTAAATGATTTAAATCAATGTGAAATAATTAATATGCAATATCTCAATGAAATCCTAGAGCAAAAATAGTATAATAACAATATATTCTCCAGCCTCTTTTTGAATGAGAGATGAACCTGAATTTATAGAAAATTCAAAAAGAAACCAATGGCTAAGATCAACTGATGATGAGCGGTCAAGATTTTCCAAAAGGAAGAACAATCCAGGTGAATTGATATGATTGGATGCTTTTACTAGCTTTAAAGGAAGTTGAACTAAAATTAAGATTAAATCAAGAAAAAACTGATATAAAGGAAATTGAACTAAAATTAAGATAAAATCAAGAAAAAACTAATTTATTATCTATTTCATTAAATTTGAATATTTAATTGTTTTAATTGCTTTCTTTGAGATTATTTATCAATTTTTAATTTGTTTTTTCAAGATTGTTTCCAATTGATTTCTTTTCTCAATTGATTCCTTTCTTGGTCAATTAATTCCTTTTTTGATTTATTTCCATTTTTGAAGATTTGTGCTCAATTGATTTATTTAATTGAATTAATTCCTCTTTCTTGATTTGTTTACTTTTTTGAAGATTTATGGCAATTTGATTTATTTAATTAAATATGCTAGGATATTTAATTAAAATAAATAAGATAATTGTTTAAAATGATTTACTTGGAATGATTTATTAATTAAATAAATATTTAATTAATATTGATTGATTAATTTTTCCATGTGACATTTGATGATTTTAGAATTAATTGTGTGCTCAAGATTTATTTAATTACCTTTGGTTAGGACTTTGGTGATGTTGTCGAGATTAGGGGCTCATGGTTTAGATGACCATTTTTAGGGTATTACATTTGCCCCTCTTTGAATTAATGTGCAAGCAGCACGTTGGTTCAAAGAATAGTTGATGTCTAGGAGATACTAGTTCTAAACTTGATTGATCACAAACTAGATGAAAGCGAGGTGTTTAGCTTGATTGGAAGTGATAAAGTTGAATAAAGTCTGATTAACGTGATATCGTTCCAGAACTTGATTGAACTTGGGAATGATAGAAAACAAAAGATACCGAACTTGAACTTGATTGATCAAGAAGCAGATCTTACTAATCTAGAACTTGATTGAACTTAGATACAGTGAGTGATGATAAAAATCAATCTTGAACTTGATTGATCAAGATACAATGAAGATAAACTATTCAGCTTGATCAAGAAACGAATAAAACGTAACACCTGTTTAGATTTAGCATGATCAAAGATACTCTTTAAACCCTTGATTGAGTTTAAATGAAAAATCATCTTGATAAAAAGCGATGGAACCAATTAACGTAAAGAGATTGATTCAGATAAAAGACAAATATCAGCTTGATATGAAGCGATGAAACTGATATGCCCCTAGAGATTGATTTGATTCAGATAAAAGACAAATATCAGTTTGATATGAAGCGATGAAACTGATATGCCCCTAGAAATTGATTTGATTCAGATGATCGAGAAATCTTAACTTGATATAAAGTGATGAAGTTGAAATGCCCCTAGCGATGAGGATTTGATTGGTTTTGTTTAGTTGAAAAAGATTTTTTGCTCGACTTTCGATGAAGATTTGAAAATTTTTCTTGACATTTGAGGTCATAAGGTCACAAGTATGCCCCCTCAGGAGCGAAATCAAAAGTTAGTGAGGGTACATGATGGTAGGCATTTTTTTAGTGATGATAAGTTGTTTGAGCACAAATTGATTCAAAGGAATTTTTGAAAATTGAGCGCAAAGTTGATTTGTAGAAATTAAATTGAGATTCAGCATTGATTAACGAGAAATTGAGCGCAATTAGAAGAGAGAATGAACTTTTGATGAAAAGCACTAAGGGGTCCAAATTTTGTGAAATTTCGATGAGAGAGTTGATATTAGATTTCAATTTCAATCCCAAAAATGGACTCAAGACAGTCGATTTACAAGCTCTTGATTTGATTTCATCGTACTTTTGTTGATGGATTATGAGATGTTGTTCTATATGATTTATTCTATATGTATGCATATCTTTTTAGTATAGATGAATGAATACAAATGGAATATCGATGTCTATTTTTGTTTCTTTTCATATGCAAATAAATGAATGTGAATAAGTAATGAGTAATGAAAATGTTTATTTTTAAATGCAATAAGATGAATGCAAATAAGTAAATAATGAAATGTATGAATCTATATAAGATGCTTATGTATGCAGATAACATCTCAAAACACAAGTACTTGATCAGAGAAATGATGAAAAGAGACCACTTAGCTAAGAAATGATGAAGCTTCTAGCTCTCATTCAGAAAATAAAGAGATCATTGTTACCATACCAAAATCACTCTAAATTCACAAAATGCAGGAATGAAATGCAAAATGAGATGCAAAATGCAACCTAAATATAGTCACTGGATTTTGAACAGCTTAATTGTCATCATTGAGCGTTTTACAATTATAGCAGGCAGAGTAGAGTTCCTTTCTTTTCATGTGCAATTTTAAGGATCTTGTCCGCAATGACCTTTTTTCGTTCATATCCTTGGATAGATTTTGCAGGGACTTGGATTGCATGATAAAAAATTTCCTCAAAACAAACAAAGAAATGATATGGACCTCCCTGTAGCATTCAAATAAGCGGAGTCGAGGTATGTGAGGCAATTCCACCTTGATGTGAAGGCTCTTATCACATACACCCAGCTGATTTAGATGTTTCCAGATTATTGGGATCATTCCTACAAGCAGAAAACAAGAAAATATTATGCCCCCAATCCTTGCTCCTCTTAGTCAAGATAGACTTCCTCAAGTTACTCAAAGGGATAATAATCGAAAACCAATATAAAAAATAACACACAAAGAAAATTTTCATGCATAGCTCAAACTGTTTAGTGATTATTTTCAGTTTTGTTGTTTTGCTTGTTAACTCAATGATAAAACTCTTCAATAGTCAGGAGACAGGTAACTGACTTGGAGTGGACGACCAGGTTTCACTGACGTAAAGATGACTTGGTTGACACTGCTTAGGACATTTAATGTGCTCTTGTCAATTACCTAAGACTAGGACATTGATCAGTTTCAAACCATGAGGGTTCCAACGAACTAGGATGTCACCAAAGTGACTCAAATATGTACAAGTGAAAGCAAAGATGCATGAAAGCGGGAATGCCAATGTTGCGTTGATAGATGGAGCGCTTGAGTACAAGAGGCGCCTGTTTGCCAGGTTTTCACCTGCTTGGCAGAAATTCATATATATATATTTTTTCTTTTACCAAGGTGCCTGTTTACCAGGTTTTCACCAAAGCAGTTTCTCTTTCTTTTTCCTTTTTTTCTTTTTTTTTTCTGCTTTTCCTCCTTTTTTTTTTCTTTTTTTTTTCTTCAGGACTTTTTTTTATTTTTAGGATTTTTTAATGTTTGCCCCTAGTGTCTAGCAAGGCAAAAGGGATTTTGAGTACATGAATGGATAAGCGAATGATGGTGGACATTTTCAAGGACTATCTCACAATGTTAATCCAAGCACAGGGTCCAAATATAACAATGTAAACCAAGGATTTTAGCGATGTAAAGCAAGGATATAGCATAGCGAAGCAAGGATATAGAAATGTAAAGAAAGTATATAGCGTAATGAAGCCATATGGTCCAAAGAAGTGGCCATGTCAAGAGGTTTGTGGAAAAAATGTTTTTGCATTTTGTCCATAGTGTTGATCAAGATCTGGATAGGGGATGAATAGGATAATCAAGATCAAAGGTGGTAATGAAGGATGTAAGTGAGCAATGGATAGGAGTTAAAGGGTGTGGATCAAGTGCAATATATAGGACATACAAAACCTGTAAAGATCCTTAACCTTGTCAAGATCAAAGGTGGAAAAGAGATATGAATGTAGATAGAGCGAATGAGGTATAATGGAGGAAGAAGGATAATAGATGGATGTCGATAGATGGAACTTGCCCCCAGTGTAAAGTGCAAAAGGATAATGGATTATGCATGACGTCCGTTTTCCAGGTTTTCATCATGGTACTTGCCCAAGGCACCACAAGAAGTGGTTTTCACGCGTGGGCGAAATTATTTCTTTACTTTTTTCTGATTTTTTTTTTTACTTTTTCATCATTTTTTTTTCTTTTTTGGAAGATAATAGAGGCATGACAGAGGATGGAAGAAGGACCCCAACATCTTGCTGCTTTGGATGGTACCCTTAGAATATGAGTTGCAATAGACCATGGCTATGAAGATATGCTCAAAGATGTTGGCAGGATAATGAAATGAAACTAGGCAAAGGATTTATGCAAAGGATTGGATAAGAGGGATGGAAGGGTGAAAAAGAGGTGTTGGATAATGGATGGGATGTTGGAAGAATTATGTATAGATAGATGGAAATGCTGGAAAGATCAACATTGGCACATGTCTTGACGGATGGTGGACATATGGAAGAGAAGTGAATCTCATATTTTGGGGCATAAGAACCCAAAATGGATGAAGGAGGTGATGGAGGAATAGATTCAGAAGGTTTGGATGGAGGAACAACAATTTTGGATGCCAATTTTGATTTTTCTTTAGATTGTTGTGTTTCAAGCAGCCGCTTAGGGATCCACATGGTTTTTAATTTTTCATGCTTTTCTAGTTCCTTAGAGCGCATTGCTTGTACAAGTGCCTTAGGAACCAATATAACTTTTGACTTTTCTTCTTTCTTTGTGGGCCTTTGTGGCTTTTTGTATTCTTCTTTTTCTTTTTGGATCATATTTTTCTTTGTTTTGACATGTCGATTAGATGGGACATGTTGATCTTTGAATACATGTGGATTACTTGACTTATGACTTTTATGCTTGGCATCCAAATTGCTTGGAGGGAGATGCGTGGATAGATAGGAATGATATGGAGGTCTTTTAGATGGATGGAAGGTACTCGAAGACGTGTGCCTTTGTTGATCCTTCATAAGGGATGGAGGGATATAGGGACCTAGAATGGATGGAAGTGATGATGGGGAAATTGTATATTTGGATTTAATTGGAGAAATGTAGGATTTATGAGGGATACCAACATCTTGAGAGTGAGAAATGTAGCCATTATAATCAAGATTTTCTTTTATAGAAGGGGGTTCTAATATACCTTGTCCATGAATGTCTAACCCTTTTCTTTGATAATGCATGCTTTGAAAGATCTTTTTAACAAAGGGTTTCTTCTTACTTTTGATGCTAGAGGCAAGTCCATTTTGAGGTGGAGGTGGCTTGCAAGGTATGATAGGATCATGAAGTGAACATGTAGGATTATGACAAGGAGATGAAGGGATACTTTGATCTTGACATGGAAGAGGACCATTGGATAAGGTGTTTGACTCTTCATTTTGAATAGGATTGTTTGAAAAGGTGTAAGAGGCATCATGATCTTACTTAGGAACTGGATTAGGAATGGGATTTGGAAGGATGCTTTGTTCTTGAGATGGAAAGGGATCATCTCAAAAGAAGTGAAAAGGTATAATGGGATCATCATGGGATTCTAGTGAAATAGGATATGTTTCAATCATTAGATGGGATTGAGGAGTTTTGGTGTCTTGATCTTGATTTATGGTAGGACTTATTCTTCCATTTTCCAGATTATCCTCTTGACATGGAGTCACTTTTAAGGAAGGGATAGGATTTTTCATAGGCGTAGGGAATTCTTGGAAGGTCTCCATATTTTGACATGATGGGGAAGCATTTTGGAAATGGCCTTCTGGAGTGGGTACATTTGGGATTGAAGTGTATGATGGCATAGGATCTAGGATTTTTAAATCTTTAGAGGAACTTGTATCAATATTGGCATTCACTTGGATTTCCATAGGAGATAGCCCTTGAAGGTAAACATGGGAAATTTCACTGTTTGAAGGAGATGGTATGGATTGTTGTTGAGACATTTTAGGAGATGAAGGCATCATGGAAGGGATGGAGGCCACATATGGAGCCTTGCTAGACATAGGTTCATGATTTTGATTATGCTTAGAAGTAGTTCCTTCTTTTTCTTTAGGTGAGTCATTAGGATCTTCAATTTCAATGACACCATCATCAAGGAGATCTTGAATCTTATGTTTTGATTCCATACACATTGAAGTCTTATGTTTGTTATGCCTATGATATACATAGTAACTACTCAAAACTGCACATCCCCATGTGGTCTTTTTAGGCAATATAATAAGATTGTTCTTAAGAAGCTCTTCCAAAGCTGACTCAATAGATTGCCCCAAAGGTGTAAACTGTCTATCTAGGGAATAGATGTCTTTTTGTCTTGGTGAAGGTGTCTCATGAGCTTGTTTGAGATTTAGCTTTTGATTGTCAATCATTTGTCAGTATTTTCTTGTCAAATCACATAATCGTTTTAGCACTTCTTGAAGTTTCTCACACTTGATATCATACATTTGTTTTTCAAATGGAGTCATTGATTTATTTTGTTGTATTTCCATGTCATATATTTCTTCCTTTATATCTTGAAGCATTTGAGCATAGGTAGCCATGGGAATTGGAGCTAAGGTATCCAGGAGATTCTTACTTTTGTCAAAAAAATTAGAAGAGCTTTTGGTTTGAATAGGCATTTTTAACCGACAGGACCGAGTGCGAGATGTGTTGCAAGTCAAGATCAAATTGTAGCTAGTAGTTCATTTAATGTACTGATTGAGAGAAGTAACTAAAGATCTGGTCTGGTTTCAAGAATGATCTATCCTATGTAAGACGTTATCTAAGTTAACTTAGGTTTGATAAAATGTTTGTTTCAACTAGCTTAGAGATGATTGACAAAATCATGCAACGCAATTGCAGAGGTACACTATCAAGGTTGTTTATGCTCTGGAGGATGATAACCAGTTTTATGCTTGTTGTAGACTGATCTAAGAAACTTTGACTATTTTGACTGACAAGATTAGGAATTCATATGACAGAGGATTGGACAGAGACAAGATTCTGATAGACAGAGTTTCAATGACTAACGAATACTAGTTTTTGATAAGGATTGATGTTTCAATGACTGACATAGACCAGTTTGGACACAAACAGAGTTTATCACTGATTTTGTTTATTTTTTTCTCCAGTTTTGGTATTCCAGTTTTAGTTTTAGGGATGAAAACATAGAAAACACGCAAGATATATAATAATTCAATCACAACATGCTAACCCTATGCAAGTTGGCTTAGAGAAGAAAACCTTTGCTTGTTGACTTAGGTACACACCCAATAGCTAATCAAAATACGACCGTTGAGTCTCACGCAATGGATTCTCAACACCGTATTAGCTAACTCCAAATGCTAATGGGGGCACGATATGGCAAGTGTCTTGGGAGAGTTACTATCCTCTTGCACAAAGATTATCAACCTTTCGGAGGTGAATCGGGTAGCTTCTATCTTATAGTTCTTAGTCAAGAATTCTGTTTGAAATTACCCCTTGAAGTCACACAAGCATGATTGAGGCCTATAGCCCAACAAGGTACCAAAACAAGATATAGTCACATAAACGTGATTGAGACCGTGAGGCCCTACAAAATGCTCGATATGAGAGATCTCAAAGAGAAAACTCAAATAATCCCATCCTCTGAGACTTTAATCACTAGAGGCCTATTTATTATAGTGATTTAAAATGCTCAGGTCCAACTATACTCACTTGGGTCATTCTCATAGGGTGATTACTTTTTCCCACTGTGACAAGCCCGCTAAAGGTACACAAATCTCAAAACTTAGAAAAATGCTTCGAGGGTCTAGATTTCTGATTGTCTATAAAAGACAAGAGCATACTCTCCTACCTCTTAGATTTTTCTAAAAACATGAAAGATAGATTTTTTCTTCAACCAGATAGAAATTTAAGTGCCTAAGAAAATATTAAATGATTACACAATGTTTAGTCGATTCTCCTTAAGCAACCTGCAAAACCAATATGCCAACAGTCATTTTCTTCTTGATTCTTTGGCAGGCATATGTTTGATTGATAGATTCTTTGACAAGCGTCCCGAAAACATTAAAAACCCAAAATTAGTTTCCAAAATAACATAAAAAAATAAATATCAAAAAAAAATTCTAGCGTGCAAACTATAAATTAAACTAATCTAACAAGAATTTCTATTTTTTATGACTATCCTAGTTATGACAGTTTTGATAGTACTTCACTCTATCATTTATAACTTTTTAACCAGAGATAATTTGGAATCTCTTCAGTGGAAATGTTGAAACCTTTTTTTTACAAAACATATTAAAATTTGAGTTAGATCCAACGGTTAAATAAAAAGTTATGCCCTCCGAATTGAGACCATTTTTTACTATCACAGAAGAATAGGTAAAATGACAGTCCTGCACTCTGTCAATCATAACTTTCAAACCCAACATCTTTAGGAAAATCCCTTCAGTAAACCTCTAGTCAACTTGAGTTTACACAACATATAAAAAATTGGTGGAGATCCCACGGTTAAATAAAACATTATTCTCTCCAAACCGAGACCATTTTTTACTGTCATGGAAGAATGAGTAAAATGATAGTCCTGTACTCTATCAATCATAACTTTCAAACCCAAAATATTTAGGAAACTCCCTTTGGTGAGCCTATAGATAATTTGATTTTAAACAACATATAAAAAATTGGTTGACATCCAATGGTTCAATAAAAATTTATTCTCTCCAAATCGAGACCATTTTTGACTGTCATAGAAGAACAATAAAAAAGAAAGATTTTTATTTGCAAATTTAACACATGTTTATTAGTTGAAAAAACCAAACATTAAATTTGTTGAAGAAACATTAGAAATATTGTAGTTGTGGGTTTGAGCTACACGATGGGTGCTAGAAATGTGTGTGTGAAAGTGAACCTGTATCTGTAAACACAACACTTCAATCAAGTCATTACATGCATGGTTAATTAGATATAATCAATGAATAATAAACCATAACAAATCGACCCATTGTCTTCTAAAAGATGCGAGTATATGATTGCTCTTAGATTATAAGCAATACCAGTGACTAGACAACATCAAGACGAAGGATTTAATCTATATGAGCATGATGAATGCTAGATGGATGCAATATTAATCTAACAATATTTTTGCAATATTAAACTAAATGATTTAAATCAATATGAAATAATAATATGCAATATCTCAATGAAACCCTAGAGCAAAAATAGTATAATAACAATATATTCTCCAGCCTCTTTTTGAATGAGAGATGAACTTGAATTTATAGAAAATTCATAAAGAAACCAATGGCTAAGATCAACTGATGATGAACGGTCAAGATTTTCCAAGAGGAAGCACAATCCAAGTGAATTGATATGATTGGATGCTTTTATCATCTTTAAAGGAAGTTGAACTAAAATTAAGATTAAATCAAGAAAAAACTGATTTAAAGGAAATTGAACTAAAATTAAGACAAAATCAAGAAAAAACTAATTTATTATCTATTTCATTCAATTTTAATATTTGATTGTTTTAATTGCTTTCTTTGAGATTATTTATCAATTTTTAATTTGTTTTTTCAAGATTGTTTCCAATTGATTTCTTTTCTCAATTAATTCCTTTCTTGGTCAATTAATTCCTTTTTTGATTTATTTCCATTTTTGAAGATTTGTGCTCAATTGATTTATTTAATTGAATTAATTCCTCTTTCTTGATTTGTTTCCTTTTTTGAAGATTTATGGCAATTTGATTTATTTAATTAAATATGCTAGGATATTCAATTAAAATAAATAAGATAATTGTTTAAAATGATTTACTTGGAATGATTTAATTAATTAAATAAATATTTAATTAATTTTGATTGATTAATGTTGCCATGTGACATTTGATGATTTTAGAATTAATTGTGTGCTCAAGATTTATTTAATTGTCTTTGATTAGGACTTTGGTGATGTTGTCGAGATTAGGGGCTCATGGTTTAGATGACCATTTTTAGGGTATTACAAAAACCACATGGGAACAAAACTCTACTCAAAAAAGAGATGGAAAAGAACACCACCGAAGCATGAAGAACCTGCAAACTATGTCGAAGAATAACTGCTAAGCTAAAGAACCTCCATTGAAATAGAACATGACCAGGTAGAGAAGACTATAATCTGTATGAGTGCCCTCAAATGACACTACTTGAATTAGAAGGCAAACAAGACAAACAACTTTAGAGATCCCAAGAACACCTTCATGCAAATACATGTCACAAGAGAAGAATGGAGGCACATAAAGCAAAAAAGCATAAATGCTTTGAAGAAGAATATTATCATTCAAAAAGGGAATCAATCTAATTAACAAGTACAATCCTTATAAAAGGATAATAGCAACCATAAATGTGTGCAACCCTAAAGAAACCCTAAAGGAATAATGTGTATTTAATAATTAAAATAATTATTAAATACCTGCAATATTTTTTAAATGCCTAAGTTTAGCTTAAGCATAGAGTTTAATAGACTAATAATTAAATAAATAATTATTAGCTAATACAAGATAACTCTAACACCCCCTCTTAAGATGAACTTAAGGAGTAGCTAGAAAACTAAATGCAAGAAGAAAGAAATGCAACTACATGATGAAGGCAAATTTGGGTCCCGACAACAAGGCCTGATGAGGTACCCAATCACAACCAAATCTCTATGAATCAGAGAAATAGAGAAAACTACGTGGGAAAAAAACTCTACTCCAAAAAGAGATGGAAGAGCAAGAAGAACACCATTGAAGCAGGAAATAGCTGCAAATACTGTCAAAGAGTAACTGCTAATCTAAAGAACCTCCAATGAAATAGAACATGACTAGGTAGAGAAGACTCTAATCTGCTTGAGTGCCCTCAAATGACACTACTCAAATCAAATGGAAAACAAAGGAAAACAACTGAACTCAGAAATACAGATGGCATGAGACACCAATGTTGGACTTGAGAAACACAACACCACGGGAGCCTAAAGATCTTCTGCAAGCTAAAACAATCTGTTACAAGGAGAAGCAATGAAGCAAAGCAATCTGAAGAACAAAACACAAAAAAAATATGCTCAAAAGAGGAGAGCTCAATATTCACCAAAAATGTGCAGTGTCATAATGATACAAAGAAAAGAAAAATAACCCCTAATAGGTCAAGAAACCCTAAAAGGGAAAACCTAGGCTTGCACATAATAATTAATAAAAGAATTAATTATTATGCACCTAATGTTAACTTAAGTGTAAAAAGATAATAGGAAACTTAAAGAATTAAACAAATATTATTTAATTAATCAAGTAAATACCCAATTACTCTAACAACCCCCCTTAAGCTAGACTTAGGGAGAAGCTAAAACCTAGAACATCTACGAAAGGAAGGAAAGATGGGTCCTAACAACAAGGCCTGATTAGGTACCCAAATACAATGAAATCTCTATGAAATGGAGATAAAGGAGAAAACCCAGTGGGAAAAACCTCCTCTCCAAAAAGAGATAAAAGAACATGCTGAAAGAAGAAGAAGGAAGGAAGGCCTCATAAAGACCCCCCAAGGACAACTTCCTTCACCCCAAGCATAGAGCACAACTAAAGATAGCACAGAGATGCAAAAGGTTTCGTGAAGATGTCTGCAACCTACTCGGTAGTGGGAATGTACTCCAGAATGAGAACACCATCCTGAATCAACTAGCAGATGAAATGTATGTGAAGCTCAATATGCTTCGTCCGCTGATGCTCTACCGGATTGCGAAAAATATGAATAGAACTCTGATTGTCACACCAAAGAACAATGGGATTATTAGAAGGAAAACCAAACTCAGTCATCAATTGTTGAAGCCATAATATCTCTTGACTAGCGAGCATAGCAGCGCACTACTCAGCCTCTGTAGATGATAATGCATGAGCAGTCTGCTTCTTGCAAGACCATGTGATAGGACCAGAGCCAAGACAAAAAACAAAGCCAGAAGTAGACTTCCGATTAGTGACATCACCAGCCCAATCTAAGTTAGTGTAGCCAACAATGTGAAGGTCCCCTGATGTATAGTGAATGCCATGAGAACTAGAGCCCTGAATGTACCGCAAAATACATTTATTTGCTTGCCAATGACTCTCATGAGGATCATGGGAGAATTGAGAGACAAGGCCAACTGCAAAGGAAATATCAGGATGGGTGTGAGTCAGGTACAACAAACTACCAACCAACTACCTATAAAGTGTAGAATCTACTGAAGGAGTGGGTCAAGTGGTGATCAAAACAACCCCTAACTGAAATGGAGTGGGAGTAGGCTTGCAATCAAGCATGTCAAAGCATCAAAGCATGTCAAGAGAATACTTCTATTGGTAAATGTAGATCTCATCAGAAGACTGAATCACTTGAAGACCAAGGAAATAGTGCAGAAGACCAAGATCTGTCATCTCAAACTATCCATCAAGGCTTGCTAAGTATGTTGAATCATAGAGGATGAGCTACCGGTGATGAGGAGATCATCAACATATAGCACAAGAATTGGGATCTCACCCTCAAGAAGTTGAATGTACATTGTGTGATCAGAATGACTGCAGGTGAACCCAGTGGAGAGCAAAAAAGAATCCATCTTCTCATACCAAGCCCGAGGGGCCTATTTGAGACCATACAATGAATGTTGAAGTCTGCAAACCAAAGAACTATCCTACACAGATCCCTGAGGCTACTCCATGTAGATTTCCTCCTGTAGATCCTCATGTAAGAAGGCACTCTTCACATCCATCTGAAAAACAAGCCATCCCTGAGAAGCTACAAGAGATAGTACAAAGCGAATGGAGTTCATCTTGACGACAGGCACAAAGGTCTCAAAGTAATCAATACCCTCAACCTATGAGAAACCCTTCACAACAAGACATGCTTTGTACTTATCAATGGAACCATCAGCAGCATACTTGGTGTGATACAACCAGTGGCACCTAACCATCTTTCTGCCCTTAGGAAGAGGATAGAGATCCCAAGTATGATTCCTCATCAAAGAAGAATACTCCTCCTCCATAGCACAATCCCACTCAGGATGATCGGTAGCCTCTGAAAACTTTTGAGGATCATCTGAAATAGCATGACTCAAAAGACTAGAACCCACAGTATGAGAACAGGTCCGACGAGTATCTGAAGGATCACCGGCCAGAGGACCCGCCTCAATAGTAAAGCGAGGCCACTTGGGCATTTGAGGTGGAGCAGGTGGAGGTGGGGATGGTGGATCATCAACACCATCATCAGAATCATCCTCAAAAAGATCCTGAAGAGATGCAATGGAAGGAGTAGGTAGAGGAGTAGACACTAGAGTCGGGGTATCCACTATGGGAAGGCGCTCATCAAGTTGAACATCCCGTCAAAATAGGACCTCTCTGGAATTAGGATCAAACAACTTGTATGCCTTAATATCCTCACAGTAGCCAACAAAAATGAGTGGTCAGCTCTTCCACTCCATGGCTTTCCTCTGAGCATCGGGAATAAAAGCCCATGCCTCACTGCCAAACACTCGGAAAAAAGAAACATCAGGCTTGTTATGGGACCAAGCCTCCTTAGGAGTCATCTGTCGAATAGCCTTATGAGGCATCCAATTCTGAATATAGTTGGCACAATTGACTACCTCGGCCCAAAAAGATGAATCCATGGACCTGGACTGAATCATACAATTTGCCATCTTCTGTAAAGTTCTATTTTTGCCCTCAACGACACCATTCTGTTGAGGGGTGTAGGGAATAGTAAACTGATGCTGCAAACCATGCTCAGTGCAAAAATCTCTGAAAGCCTGATTCACAGACTCCCCCCCATTATCTATACGTATCTACCGAATAGAACAACCTGATTGCTTCTCAACAAATGTCTTGAAGATTCAAAATGAATCAAAGATATCAGACTTGTACTTAAGAAAGTACACCCATGTGCGTCTGGAGAAGTCATCAATAAAAGTGAGCACATACTTGGCCCTAGAAAAAGAAGGAGTGGGAAATGACATGAGATTACTGTGAATCAAATCCAAGGGTGCCAAAGCACGAGGGGCTCTTCCCTTCGGAAAGGGATCTCTATGATGCTTGTCAAGCACACAACCATGACAAACACCATTAGTGCAGGAAATCTGTGGGAGCCTAAGAACAAGTGTCTATGTACTCATCTGCTGAAGATATCTATAATTGACATGGCCTAAGCGCTCATGCCAAAGCTTACTCACTGAATCTGCATGTGCTATAAGAAATGAACTAGCACCCACATAGGGCTCAAATCCATCAAATCTATATAGATGAGAAGCAATATCAACACTCCTAGCAGCAACAACTAAATCAGAATCATGGAGGTCCCGAATAACCACATCATGTGGTGAGAACTCAACTGTCTTACCAGAGCTAGAGTGGCAAATCTAATAAATGGATAAGAGGTTCATTGAGATGTCAGGAACAACCAAAACATCCTGTAGAGTACCCCCATCCAATGAGACAGAACCTGAACTCAAGACTGAAAGCTGAACTGAGTCAACCACTGCAATCTGTGAAGTACCACATGAGGCAAGAGAAGTAATCAACTATTGAGTGTGAGTCATATGGTGAGAAGCACCAAAATCAAGTATCCATGTGGACCCATAGGTCGAAGCTCAAGCAGTGAGAGCATGACCTTTCCCTGTGGAAGGAGAAGATGCCTGAGATGAGGAGATGTGATGTTGCTGCATGGCTTCCTCTAAAGCCTCTAAACATTTTCAACACCTGGAAACAGGATGTCCTTCCTTGCCACAAAAACTGCAAGTATCTCCTGATTTCTTCTTAGTCTTGGAGGAAGACTCACCAGACTGTGAAGATTTCCCATGCTTGGGAGGAAATGGTGGTTTAGATTCAAACTTAGGAGCAGGCTTGGAGGGATTCTCACTACCTGCAGAAGGCTTCTTCGACTTCGGTTTCTGCTTTTGTTTCTCCTTAGAGGATTGAGCAACCAATGCTTTGTTCTTAAGTCCTAAAAGCATATCCAGCTGAGAAAGATGAGACTTCTCATGAGACAAACACTCACAAAAGACATCAAAGGTAGGCCTGGTGAAACGAGAACCCAAGCCATCCATGGTGGAGTAGAAAGCAAAGACAAAAAACTAAGAATGACCCCAAAGCTTTGAAAGAATCAAATGAATGCACTCTGTGTCTGTCTTGATCTTGCCACATCCCTGAAGAACAGATCAAGCAGTCTTGAACTTGTTCAAAAAATTCTCAATGGTGGGAAAGGAATCAGGGGACAAAGAAACCAACTCTACCTCAATCTGTAATGCTTGAATCTCATTAACCCTCCCAAAGAGAGAATCAAACTTCAACCACATAGCCCCAAGGAGTGAGTAACTCATCAAGGTGAAATAGAAGACTATTTGAGACATGCAAGGAGAGAAAACTCATGGCCTCATCCATCTTGTTCATGTGCTGAAGAAGCTCATAAGGACGATGCAATACAGGTTGAACCTCATCCAAACAAGACCACAACCCTCGTGCCTTGAGAAGCCTCATGATGCAGGGCTTCCAGGTGTGATAGTTGTGTGAAGTCAACAACTCAACTGAAGGATCTGCCATGAGAACAAAACTCTATACCTGCACCTGCACCTGCTTGTTGGTTTTTTTTTATTATGTGATCTTTCAGAATAGACAGAAGATGCAGAAGGGTTTGTTTGTTTTGGAGAGTTTTGGTGTTCTGGATTTCTGATATAAATGACAGAAAGCAAGAAAAAAACACCCCCCCACAATAGATAAACCCAAACCCTAGTACATACTGATGAGAAGGAAGTAGTGTAGAAGCAAAAAAACTTCAAATGGAGATCTCATGTACCTGATGAAAATTCTAAAAAAAAGATCACAAATCTGAATAGAGAGCATGCTAAGAGCTTTCCAACACCTACTCATTTTTAGAAAATAAAGTCCGTTTGCCCATTCTACAACCCTGGACGTGCAGAAAAGAAGCTCGACTTTGACAAAAAAATAGTATAGTCAAATAGAAGATTCAGGAAAAAAATCCAACTCCACGATGTCCGGCTCAGAACCAGCTTTCCGATGCCTATTTGTTTACCAAAAAATAACTCCAGATGCTCAAGAGAGGGCCAAACAAATGAACCCCCCCTCAAAAAGGCTAGAGGGTGGTGCTCCGGTGGTGCTCCGGTGGCGCTAGGTGGTGCGGTAGCCGGGCGGAGCGGGAGGCACTGCTAACTGCGGAGGGCGGTGCTGCCCCGAGCGAGATGGGTGGTGGGGGCCGCAGAGTGCTGCCGGACTGTCAGTCTAGTACCCTGCATAGTCCAAAACCCGAGAGAAATTTTTTTGAAAAAAAAATAATTTTTCTTTTTTCACCTTTTTTTTAATTATTTTTTTTATTTTTTGTGCTTTTTTTTTAAAAAATCAAAAATCTGGCCTTCTTGCCATAAAAAGGCAAAAAAAAGTTTGAATTTTTTTCTCGATTTGCGTGTCACAGTCGTACGACCTGGTTTTGGAGAAAACATTCACCCAAATGTTGAGGAGTCAAAAATAGATAAATTTTATATGACTATAGGGGTTTTTGGGCCTTTTGAGCACAATGGTGAGGTTCGTTTAGGCCCAAAGTTCTAAAAAAAAACCTATCCCTAAGCACATAAAAAAAATTGCCTGAAACCCCAGATCTGCTTCCAATGCAAAAATTCTCAAAAATAGGAACAGATAGCTGCAGATCTGAGCTCTGATACCATGTTGGAGTTGTGAAACACAACACCACAGGAGCCTAAAGATCTTCTACAAGCTAAAATAATCTGTTACAAGGAGAAGCAATGAAGCAAAGCAATCTGAAGAACAAAACACAAGAAAAATATGCTCAAAAGAGGAGAGCTCAATATTCACCAAAAATGTGTAGTGTCGTAAAGATACATAGAAAAGAAAAATAACCTCTAATAGGTCAAGAAACTCTAAAAGGGAAAACCTAGGCTTGCACATAATAATTAATAAAAGAATTAATTATTATGCACCTAATGTTAGCTTAAGTGTAAAAAGATAATAGGGAACTTAAAGAATTAAACAAATATTGTTTAATTAATCAAGTAAATACCCAATTACTCTAACAGATTTAGATGGAAAAAATATTTGAGACAAAAAGTATTCAGTGCCTTAGAAGGCTCAATGGGGAGCCTACAAGTGTATTGGCAAGAAAATTACTTGGTCGAAGAATCTGCAGGGAAAACATAACTTCTCATACATAAAAATAATGTGTGACCTATCTTTAATTTTATTTCAAGGATCTTGGTTTCTTTAGTTTTTTTACAAGATGACAAGTATCAAAAAATAGGGGTTATGATAATGATAGATAGTATTGAGAAAATTTTACTCAGTTGAAATTGATCGATTGATCCAAGCTAACTCAATACCCTCACCACTTAACAATGAAGAAATATGTGTAATAGTATAAAAAAGACAAATATTTAGGATATTCAAATTTATATTGGTTTAAAATACATATTTTGGATAAGAGGTTAATATGCATGGTCATAAAACCATAGGTGAGGAATTCAAAAAAAGAAAAAAGAAAAAAAAACTTAAGGATCAACAGAAGCTACAAGCTCTATACTAAGTTACATCAAGAGCAATAATGAAGTGTTTAAGGTTAAAACAAAAATTTACATTTCTAGTTTAGAAAAAATTATTATTAAATAAATTAAGAGAAGTAAAAGAGATCATAAGTGGATAAAAATGTGGCCCTAATTCTATAAATGATAATGCAACATTATAAATGAGTTGGGAAACTTAAAAATGATATAGCATACAATGGCATAAATTAGATATGAGGAACTCTAATGATTTTTTTTCATGTGTGTGATAGGCTAACTTATACAAAGATAGAAAAAATGGAAAATATAAGGATGCGCCAACAAACATACCATAAAGATATAACATGATATAATGGAAGATTATGACCTTAGTGGAGTAAGTTGTGGGTCTCAAATGACAACACATCAAATAATGTAAGATGAAACCAAATAAAAATAGAAACATGAAGATTTAATACCTCTTATCAAGTTGAAAAATAAGACATATAATATTGTAATAGTGAGTAGTGATGTAATATTTGGGAATTTAAATATCTCATGGGATGATATGCATAGCTCTAAACAATGATTTTATCAAGAGGGAAAGGTAAGAACTTATGTATGTAAGTAACTATGTGTTCAACAATGAATTTTTTACTAAAATACTATGTATGTTGAGGTTTTAAGGATATGTTTGTGTGTGTGTTGTGTCCAATTGAGATAAAGTGATAACATGGAGCATGTCATGATTTCAAGTGTTTTTATTAGGTATAATTATTGTACTTATGTAATGTATGGTTCAAGATGTAAGGAAAAAAGGTGATATGGTTGGATGAATGCCTAAAATTATGTGAGTGAAACTATATGTGATAAACAAGGTGAAATGTATTTTAAGTTGCCTCCAAGTGTAAAATATGCCTCTAGATAATAAAAATGAAATCTTTCACATGATTCTCACAAGAACGTTTTAACCATGGTACTTACCCAAGGTTCCATAAACATTGTTTTCACCAAAGCATGATTTTTCTCTTTTCTTATTACTTTTTTATTTATTTTTATTTGGCTAGTTATAAGTTACAAATCTTTCTAATTTAGGAATGAAATCACTTGAGGTGCACAATATTCATTGATTCTTCCAAATCTTGACTTAAATAGGTGTCATCATCATGTATGCTCTTAATCCATAAAATAAAAGATGCCATACAAGAACCCATTAATGTAAACTAAAAATTACAAGTGAATACCACCCATAAATGTGGCACCCAATTATGTCATTCCAATGCCCCATATATGTGAATATTCAAATCCACTAAAAAGGGTAGATTTTTTACACCCTTCATATATTATTATAATCCATATTTTTCTTCTCAAATAAGAAACTTCATTTTAGGCTCCAGGATCTCCTTCAAATATGCTCTCTTGATTTCATCATGATATTTGTGTAACTCCCTTGATTTATGTTCTTATGCATCATAAGAATTTATGAAAATTATTTCCATATAATGTCACAAAATCTTGTATCATACAATCTCCATATGTATCCTCCACGAAGTGTAATGCCCCATTTCTCATTAAAAGTTAAAAATAATAAATAAAATGTAATTAAATATAAATGATAAATAAATGTGAACATTGGGAATGTTAGATTGAGACACCTTTTCCAACACCAATGGTGTGTATCCTTGGATACTTAGACAAGAGACCAATATTAGTGAAATATAAGTTCACAAATCACATGGAGAAAATTAGAAAATGTGAACATGGTCTAACACATAATTGAAGAGAATGAAATACTTTTGGTTGAAAGTTTAGTATTGTCTCACTTTTTTATAACAGAGATGACTAACACAAGTATAACTTTTTAACTTATAGTGCTAAACGTTGTAAGGAATCAAGGGGTGGAATAATAAACTTCCTACATTAATCTTGAGAGAAGTGTACAAAAAAAATCTATTTTGAAATAAAGAAAATCGTATAATAACTAACCAATAGAGCACATAATATGATTTTTCCATGGGAAAAACTGTTATAGATCAAAAATCAAATAAT
The DNA here is from genome assembly GCF_030272615.1 of Cryptomeria japonica. Lineage (NCBI taxonomy): Eukaryota > Viridiplantae > Streptophyta > Pinopsida > Cupressales > Cupressaceae > Cryptomeria > Cryptomeria japonica. Next base: position 615,590,274 of record NC_081412.1, on the reverse strand, counting down.
CAAAAACTTGATCAATATTATCTAAATCCAATAGAGGGTATGTGTAGGATCAGGAGGGGCCAAAATGTGGCAATATGAAAAAAAATGTCTTTTCCATTTGTCCAAAAATGCAAAAAAATCGCGTTGACTTTTTGGTTGGCTTGGATGTCAGTACATGTAGCCATGGAAAAATCCGTTTAAGCATAACGAATATCAAAAAATATCAGATATCCAATATTTTTAATCATATATTATATAATATATTATAACTTTAATATACACGTGTGTGAAGAAAATAAATCATGGTTGAAACAATGATGTATTTTGTCATAATCTTGAAGAAATTTATCTCATCAATAAACAAGGTCAAGAAATTAAGATTATTCAATATGTTTCCCATCACTCACAATAATGGTTGGACTTGAAACTTAACTCTTGCCGATGAAAGTTTGGTTTTAACAGCATTGTGTTTGGTTGTAAATCAATCAACTATGAATGATCTAGCATGTCTCTTTAATGTTTATTAACATATATAAATATTAGTTAACTTCAATAACTCATATTATTAGATATTTGATACTTTTAATCATATATTATATAATATACGATATATAATATATTATTAATATATAATATATTATTAATATATAATATATTTCTATGAGCTTCTGGATTTGATTGTGTGACCTTTTTGTATCATTGTTTCAAATCACACTCAGTGATCCATCATCAAGATGAAAGTAGAGAGAACAAGGAAAAAATGGATCATTTTTCTCCTTGTGCTCTCTACTTTCATCCTGATGATGGATCACAGAGTGTGATCCAAAATGTTGATGCAAAAAAGCTCACACAATCAAATCCAAAAGCTCAGACATACTAATGGAAAGTGGAAATCTATTGATATTGATATTGTAGACACATAAATTTGTCCACTTAATTAAATGAATATTTAGTATTTATTTGATTATTTAACCATCAATCAATAGTTAATTAAATTGAAATTTAATTAATTCATCTTAAACCTCTTCTTCTATTAATTAAATAAATTATTCAATTTATTTAAATTAATTCATTTAACCATACTCTAACAATTAATTAAATGAATAAAGCATATTTGTTTAAATTAACCCCTTTCCTCATTTAAATATTTATTTAAATCTCTAAAACCCTCCCACTTGCATTCTCCTACAAATGCAAGTTGCACCAATAAATAGATTTTATTTCTAAATAAAATCCTATTTTCTCTCACCCACCAAACCCACTTGCCTCCTAAACCCCTTCTAGATTCTTCTAATCCATTCCAATTTAACCTAGTTCATCTCCTAATTATTGTCACATTCCTAAGCAAAGAGAAGTCACTTCTCAAAGCCTCCGAAGTCTTTGAAATGTATTAAAGGCTTTTATTCTTCAACAAGTTAACCCTCAAAGTCTTCCAAACCATTTATGGCTCTTACATAACCTTTAATGGTTAACTCAACTTGCCCACATGGTTAGAGTCTTCCCCTCTAACTCAACCCTCATTTAACTCATGGGTCTCTTCAGGCATTCATTGCTTTGACCATGGTTATCCCCATTAACCCTTGCACAAGAGTTTATCCATTGGATAAAAGAAATTACCCTTGGATAAAAGTGTTTTTCACTAACTCAAGCCTAACCAAATCCTCCTAGGGTAACCTTCATGTCATCTCAAGCATTTAATGCTTCTTCCCTCTCCTCTCAAGCCATCTAATGTTGACACTTGTCATCATGGGATTGGCTTGAAATCCATCACATGGATTGGTTAACTTTCAATCCTAGCCCTTGTTAAGATTATTCAATCTTGACCATCCATTTCCCTATTTCCCCTATAAATAGAGCTCTCATTCTTCATTTTCAGAATCAAGTCTTTTTTGCATCAAACTTATAGTCATTTTGCATAGTATTAGGAAGCATTTTGCATTGTTATTATACTAAGATTCACATAGACTAATTAGGAGCTTTTTCATAGTAAATCATTCACACTTGCATAAGCATTTGTTTTTATTTTTACAACCATCTTGAGTCTTCATATGACATCCACAGATAGTGATAAAAGCTAAGAGCTACACTCATGTGGGACTTGCAGAGGAGAGGAACAAGGTAGGAACATCTATGAGCATTTTAGGGAGCATCTTGGGGGATTTTCTTTCCCTTTTTCATTTATGTATGCTCTTTATTGTGTGATTTATATCTCTCTTTATATGCATCTTAAGGTTTTTAAGTTCATTTGTATTTCATTTTGGTTGTAACTAATCTACTAATATTTGAACTTGTGTTTTGTGCCTTGTGCCCCTTTTGCCTTGCATCAGATATATTATGAATCGTATATTATATAATATGCTATCTATATTATATATTATTAATATGTGATGGAAAACCTTAAAAAGGTATCAAATATCCGATAACTATGGATATTTTATACATAGACTATGCTCGTTTCTTTTTTTTTCACCCACAGGTTTGGAGTTTTCAACGATCCAATATCCGAATATATCCAATATCTGAATATATCTGATATCCGATTGCCTTAACAAATTTACAATGATTCCAAGCATCATGTATGATTTTATTTTTTTTTATTCTTTCATTTTTTATCATTCATTTGCATTTTTTAGTTATAAATTATCTTTTTTATTTGAAATACACTTCGATGTTTAAAATATACTAATTAAATACAAATTTTCAACTTGAATCAAGTAATAGGGTTGAGAACAATGAAAATCCACAACCATCACAACCGCCAAACCCTTTGCTACCAAACCCCCCCTCAATTCATGATTTAATTGGTCAAATTTTGCATTAGTTGAGGGGAATTTTTTATGCCTATAGTATAATCCCTTGTTTATCCTTGATGTTAGCTGCATTGAAGTCAATAATCTCTAATGTATAAGTTGTCACCTCTTAGCATAATGTTGTTTTTTTGTGGCAAGATGCCATGAGGGAATGACATGTGAATGGTTTGTCCTATGACAAGGTGAAGAGCCTCGAAATATCAAAAGTTGAAATAGCTGCCCTATTTTTTAATTCTCGCATTGGACAACTCGTTGATGTTAAAAAACCAAAAATTTCAATTAAATGGTGTGTGAATGATAATAAGCGAGATAACTTCTAGGCTCGTTGGTGGATGGTTTTTGATAGATCACCCAACAACGATCTCGATGTGTCACTTTATTTCATTAATAAATTATATGTCGAGTTTGTGTTAGGCAATCATGTCAACTACTTTGATATTAGTTATTTTCAAGGCGTGGGGAGAGGTATGCCCTAGGATAGACCTAGGCCAGTTTGAGTACTATAGAGCCCATATGTTCCCCCTCCTCACATTTCTTTCTCACCTCATGTACAACCTCTAAATATTATTGCAAAGGAAACACCATGAACTATATTGGCTATTCACTCTTTGAGTGGCCTTTTGGTTTCTCAAGACTTGACACTAGCTCAACCACATGACCTTGATGCTAGCGGTGGACCAGATGGCATTGACACATCCTCCTCATGTGTACATATTTGTGTGTCACATACTTACACTATGTGCAATCACATGTTTAGATCCTCTTGGATATCCTATTGATCATCCCATTGATGCATCTAATTATGACGTTCATGATATGACTGGTGCACCAGATCAAACAACAAGGACCGGAGTACACCCTCGAGAGGCCTCACATGCTAGAGACGAGGAGGTTCATAGTGATGGTATGATGAAAGAATAAGTATCTGGTAGATTACTGAGAGGGGGGGTGAATCAGTAACTAGAAAAACTAGTACAAACTTCCCAAACTCAAACATGCAAAATAATCTTATCAATGAAATACCACTGTCAAGATCAATACTTATAAGAATATCAGCTGACTATTACAATAACTTAACAGTAACCATCTTTTAACTTGTAAATATCCAAATGCTTTATCATATGTCAATACTCCACTTCTCAATGCATTTGTTTATCATGCCTTATCATAAATAGTTAATCAAATCAATCATAAGATCATAACCACAAAAACATTCACCACATGACACAAGTATTTATACATGGAAAACCCAAATAGGTAAAAACCACGGTGAGATGAGACTCACAAGATAATATCTAAACTCTTCTGAAGTTCGCCCTATTAGGAGCCAAGCCTGTTAAAGCTTTTACAAAAGTTCTGTTAAGAACTGATCCTTTTAGCAATCACCCAGTTAAGGGATTGACTACAAATGCCTTGTTAGAAGCAAATACCCTGTAAGGAGTAACCTCAGTAGAGGATTTGAAAATCCAATCTAATGGACCACCTTGTTAGAGGATTTAATAAGTAACCAAGCTTGTTAGAGCTTACCTGGTTAGGGGATTTCAATTTTGCTGTAATTGTTAGAAAACAACATGAGTTTCTTGATCTGTCTGAATAGCACTACATTTGCTTGATCATATCCATTTAAGCTTCTATATGCCTTTACTCAAACTACAGACTCATTCTCCGATTCAGCAATCACACACTTAACTGATTTCTGCCAACTCTTGTCAACACTCAACAAAACAACTTCATAGACCTTAAATACAAATCAATTAGATCAGTAACACAACAAAAATATAATCCTCATCAAGATTACAAACAAGTCAGTACAAGCATGACCATTGGATTTCATAGCAATCTCTACACATCAATCAAGAAAACCTCAACCGCTCCTTGATTACTGCTTCATCGAGCTTAGTAACTCATCAAGTTTTTTGTATTAGATGCAATACATTTTGTTCATTCCCTAGACAAACAAATGTGCCAAAACATTTTGAAATTGTCTTCATACAATGACCTTATGTGTCACCATCATTACTGCTCAACCAACATAACCAATTCAACAACCTTAATTGGTTAGGGTTTAACAAAAACAATTGGTAGGGTTTACCGGTTACATAACACAGAAAGGGTTTAACTTTTTACTCTGATTACCAATTCAACTCACAAACTTACATATCGGTTTACAATAACCTTCAAAAAGCTCTTCCTATCGGTTAAAAGACAATATCAACAATAACAACAATATCAGCAACATCAATAATATCATTACTAGTTCAATTGACATCAATGACAACATAGCATATCATTAATGCAATCTTCATGCAAATGCCAACACATAGATCGTACACTAACAATATAGAGGTAAGAATTAACTTGTAATTTCATTGTGCTTTTTATTTTAAATGAGTATTTATAAAAGATAGTATTAATTACTAATATTTATATACATGATCTATTTAACAGTTGATGTTTGAGGAGGAGATGACATAGGTCTAGGATACCACCCTCTCAGCCATTTCATTTGGTCTTAACAGCTACATGGTATATATTTTTGCACTTAGTCGTTTACATTTTTATTGTATACATTCTTGTCATTTAATTTATCATTAACTAAATTATATATTAACTTACATGTTTGTCATATTTTACTCTTGTATGACACACCTAGTGTGAGTGATGTGCAGCACAATCCAGACTCTAAAAGTGCAATGACAAAGAAGGGAAAAGTAATTGAACGCAAATCTGATTGAATTGAGATTTTTAAGAACTTATAATGATCATACATGTCTATATAGATTTATAGTTTCACATACTTGCCATTTTTATGTACAGGGAATTGTCAGTTTCACATCCTTATTGACTACTTCCACAATACTTGAAGAATCAACAAACGAAATGCCTCAAGTATGTGTTTATTTTATTTTATGTTTAGTAAATATGTTCCTATCACTAACAATTATATGCTAACTTGTAAATTTTGTGTTTGTGAACATATATAGGTTGTCTATGAAATTGTCAGTAACATCCCTTCTCTACCATAGGCATATACTAGGACTCTCAACCATCCTAGGCTCAAAGACGTAGACTTGAGGTAATCAAGAATTTAATTTTAGAGTTCAATTATAGTTCAATGTATATCAATTTTGATGTTAATTTTTTGAATGTAATATAACTAATCTCAATTGTGGTTTGATTTTTTCTTGTGCAGAATCCTTCAAAGCCAAAGAGTGCTTCGAAGATGATTGATTTTGAGAGCCATCAATAGATTAGGATGTGATAGAGATATTTGTTATAATCAATGACATTCCCAAAGACACTGAGAGGGGAGGTGAATCAGTGTCTAACCAGTTAGCAAAATATTTAAACTTATTAAGAACTTTGTATCCCAAAATATGTACAGGTAAATAAGAATTAATGCAACAGATAAGAATAATAGAGACAACATAGAGAACACACCATAACACAAGATATTTAACGAGGAAACCCAGTGTGGGAAAAACCTCGATGGGATTTGTGACCCATGATATTCACTCACTGGCCAATGAATAAATATTACTTACAATGAGGGGCCTTCACATGCAAGAAGGCTAGCAGCCTAGAGCTCACTGCTCAATCACAAAATAGAAGTCTCACTGACTTTCAAAATGGATTATCAAAATCCAATACAATGTATTGCTTCAAATCAGCATCAACTATGCCAGGTTCAGTATCGGTTTAAGCTCAGTCTATTACCAAAAACCTTCACTATCAACTATATCATAATATCATCCTCTCTCTCTTTCTTACAAAATGACCTATAAGATCTCATGCATATATATGAGTCTTTTACAATATGTCATGTCGGCTTTTACCAAAGATAATTACAATATAAAACAATAAACAAATTTTATTCCATGTCGGCCTGAGTGCCGGTATGCATTATTGCCGTTGTCAGTGAGGTGCTTGCTAGTGCATGTAGAAGTCTATTGCTGGTGGGTTGACAGATATTTTCTAGTTGGTTTCCAGTTGGTTGCCATCAATGACAACATCAACTATTCTCATAAGAGTGTAGAATGCCAACAACATTTTGGGATTCATGCATGGCTATTTGGCATGTATATTTTGTATATGGACATACATGGTTTGTAATTATTCGACAATTTCATATATAGAAGTTGAGATTCAATATAATTTGTTCCTCATGTGCATGTCTTTATTATTTGAAACTTTAATATTGAATGTAATAATGAGCAATGGCATGTCATATTATATAAGCTTGAGATTTGATATAATTTGTTCCATCTAGATCTTAAGTGTTAAATTTGGTTGCCTTGGGCAATTTCACCAAATTTAATAACCATATTAGTATTGTTATTAATCATAACATGGATGCTTAGTAATGACAAATGAAAAGTAAACAAAATTGAATTTGATTTCATGTTCTAACTCCTATACACTTTGACGTATTTGAGCGAAAAAAAATCATTGTTTATGTGGATGTAATAAGTATGGTTAATTACACTTAGTAATGCCAGAGGACAAGTAATTGCAAAATTTTCAAAGTCATTGTGGGCGCGAACCATCAATACCAACATGTTTCGTTAGGTAGTTTTACCCTAGGCATACTCATGTTTTGCATCCCAACTCATTTTTCCATACCCTAGCAATGCTATCATGCCCTAAGTGCAAAAAAATGTCAAATTTTGACTATTTGTTTCTCAAAATTTGTTCCACTTGTGAATGATTTGTCTAAACTGACAAGGTCATGTGAGGTCCCTCTACAATAACCTATCTTATATTTTCAATATTTGGAGCGGTTTTCCTAGGGCAATGATTATTTTGTTGACACAAAAATCATCAAAGGCATTGAATGAAAAGTTGCAACGAAGCCTAGTTCTCATTTTGTTCATCATGGGAATGAATAGTTGGTGCCAACACATCCACTTAGGTGGTTTTACCCTAGGATTACTCTTGTTTTGCATCCCAACTCGCTCGAATGCTCAATGCCATACCCTAGCAGCACTATCCCTTAAGCATCCTAAGTGCAAAAAATTGTCAAACTTTGATAGGTTTTCTCAGAATATGTGGCACTTGTGAATGATATGTTTGAACCTATAGGGTCATGTCTCTATAATAACCTATCTTAAATTTTTAAGATTCGGAGCATTTTTCCTAAAGCAATGATTTTTTTGTTGATGCAAAAATCATCAAAGGCATTCATTGAAAAGTTGCAACGGAACCTAATTCTCATTTTGTTCATCGTGGGCACAAATAGTTGGTTCTAACATGTTTGTTTAGGCATTTTTACCCTAGTAATACTCATGTTTTGTCTCCCAAAGCTAAACACTCAGTGTCATACCCTAGTAGTGTTGTCCCTTAAGTACCTTAAGTGCAAAAAATTGTCAAACTTTGACAATTTGTTTCTCAAATTTTGTGGCACTTTTGAATGATTCGTCTAAACTTGAAAGGTCACATGAGGCCCCTCTACAATAACCTATCTAAGATTTTCAATATTCGAAGCGGTTTTCCTAGGGAAACTATTTTATCGCTGACATAAAAATCATCAAAGGCATATAATGAAAAGTTGCAACAGAGCCTAATTCCCATTTTGTTTAATGTGGGTGCAAACCATCGATGCCAACATGTCTGGTAAGGTTTTTTCACCCTAATAATACAATTTTTTTTGCATACCAACTTGCTCGAATGCTCAGTGTCATACCCTAGCATAGGCCTCATCTTCACCAATATTTGACATACCTTGTCTTCTCTTCCTATGACTTTCTCTATCTCTTTGTCTATTTGCTTCAATTTTCTCTTTTGAAAGTTTTCTTTTAGGTTATTACTTTTGGCAACTGCTACTCCCCATTATACCTCCACAAATATGCTAAAAAATGATTTCTAATTACAAATTTGTGTAAAAGATTCGAAAAAAAAAAAAATCTATGTCGATCTGAAAAATCATGTTTGTCACTTGCAAAAAGAATGTAGGGACCATTGGAATGCTCGAAATGGTCCACTATCCTCTTTTGTGTGGCCTAGGTATCATATATCAAATAATATATGATATCCAATCATATCAAATATCAAATATTATCCAATATCCAATATATTTTCATAAGGGTACCAACAATTTTGTTGGCGCCCTTTCTTATAGGTATCAGATATCCGATTATATCTGATATATGATATTTTTTCATAAGGGTGCCAACAATTTCATTGGTGCCCTTTCTCATAGGTATCAAACACCGATTATATATGATATCTAATACTTTGTTTAGGATAGGGAGAGAGAGAGAGGGGGGGGAATAGGTAGGTAGACAAGGGGAAATGGAGAGGGAGAGATAAGGAGAGTAGGGAAAAGGGATCTAGAGAGAGATTAATTAGATTGAGGGGGAGAGGGGAGAGATGGAAGTATCAACAAAGGGGGGGAGAGAGAGAGAGGGGGGGGAGGGAGAGGGTGTGGGCAAGGGAGAAGGGGTAGAAAGGGCAAGAAGGGTAAAGGGAGAGGAGTGAGATATATATATATATATATATATATATATATATATAGAGAGAGAGAGAGAGAGTTAGGTACAAATAAGTGTACATGGTGTTAGGGATAGTAGGAGAGATAGACCTATAGACAAAGGGAAAAAGTGTCCAAATGGGAGATTATACGAGGGATCCAGGGAAACATGATTTATTTAATATAAAATGTTATGTCAGGATATTTATAAGTTTATTAATATAAACATTAATATCATTAATTATATTATATTATATGTATTATTAATCTATACATAATTTATATATTAAATAGAATATATAAAATAATATTTTAAATATTATAGAAGAAAAATGCGAATTTCAAAATTCCCTGTGATAAAAAATGCTCTGACATAGAGCGATGAGAAAGGAGAGTGGCAGGTGGTTCTAGGGAAAAAAGCTAAGAGGCGTTGGAACTCTCAGAGGCTCTCTTCAGCTGCCAATGTTGCAACCCTAAACAATAAGCGCAACCCTCTTTTGAGCAGCACCAAATACACTAGTTTCCCATCATCTTTCCCCAACTCATCTAGCATCGTCGATATCTCTATGAGGAATGTCTGTAACTATAGAAATATTTTGAATGATAGATGGTTAAGATGAGTACATTCTATTTTTCTGCCATGTCGGCCAAATCCTCACTGGCAGATGCAAAGGCTACCACAAGGTAAACGCGGTAGCCCTAGGGTTTTCTCCAACCCTCACAGGAATGCTCCTTCTAATCAGTCATTTAAAAAAGATAAAATAGTTTCACCTCCTATGGTAGTCACTTCTAGCCAAGCTTTAATTCTAGATAAGCAATAGAATAAGAAAGGCATTAAGCTACCTTCGGATCTCCTGCTTGATTACTATGACTTTTTTTACAAGGGTATTATTGCTTTCTGGAATGGGCAACATCGGATCTTGGATAAAATGAAAGATTGGTGAAAAGAGGAATTCTCCAATCAGGTAAGTATTACTAACCTAGGTTTTAACTATTTTCTCATCACCTGCGCTGATTCGAATATTAAAAAATAAATTTTGGAGTGTGAAGTAAAATTGATAGAAGGATATGTCTTTCAATGTTTTTATTGGATTCCAAACTTTAATCCTAAAACTTTTCAACCCAAGAAAATTGTGAAATGGATAAACATATGTCCTTTGTCGGTAGAATTCTATTGCCCTAAAATTATGGACTTTATAGGCTCACAATTAGGAGTCTTTTTAGGAGTAGAAGGCTTGTATAAGGATTTGGCAAAAGATATAAAGCTTCTTATACAATTCAACTCTGAAAACCCAAATTTGAACTAAATTGAGTTAATAACTAAGAAGGGAAGCTGGTGTATATCCCCCTCATTCTATGAGGGCAAAGGCAACTCCTCTAATATCTTCCTCTGTAACCCCCAGGGTTGCAAGCAGGCCTCTGATAACAACATATATGCTTCGAGTTCAGATGATAGGGGGAGATCGAATTTTAATTCTGTAGAATTTCAGTCATCCTCTAGGGCTCCCACAATGATAAATAGGGCAGTCAGGAGTCGTAGCAAGTCCCATTTGAAGAATAAGGGTCCAAGATGCCTCCAAAGTAATAAGGCTCCCTCTATGTGTCCAAATGATATTCCCTCTTCACCACCAGTTAAGACATCTCCCATAGTAGGTGAGGATTTGGGACATGTAAATAGTGTTGTTGGGGTTAACAACATGAGAAGAAGTATTATTTCATCTAAGAATAGGGATAAGAGGCAAGTGGTCTCTGACAATAGAGCGAAATTGCAAAAATTGTAGATAGGAGTAGAGGAATTCAAAGAGGATGTGCAGGGGCAGTTGGGTTTATTGGGACAACATATAGAGCTAGAATAGAAAATAGTTAATTTTCTAGCTCTAGATGAGTTTGGAGATTTAGGTTTTGGGGCTGAGTACCTCTTCAAACAATTCACGGCTTTGGAAGAGGATGTTGAAGAGGTAGTGTTGATCCTCACAACTGGAATAGCGACTAGGTTCTAAAAACTTAGTTCAGGGATTGGACATCCTTACTGAATAGCTAACTCTCCTATAATAAAGTCTCATTTATTTTATCGACCAGGGACATAAAATTGAAATGGGCCAGCACTATATGTGCACTAAGTTCAAATTGCAACCATTCTATCCTACTGCTGGAAAGGAAATTCTCTGAAATAAATATGCAAAAAAATGATGAACTAATAATACCTTATCATAACTTACAACTAAAAGTAACTTAAGTGACTACTACTGAATAACAATTCTCTGGCCAATGGATAGGAGCTACTTTGTCCATTGTGGCTATGGGAACAAACACAGGAATTGTTTCCAGTGGTTGCATGAACAGTTGAATGTCAAAACAACAACTATTGCAAGATGGAAATTAACTAAAAAACACAAAGGGACTACTCACCAAGTGGGGCCCCTTGAGTGAGTATATCTGGAACTCTAGATAACAACTAATAAGCTCAAAATAACATTGTCTTCTTTATTCCAAATTGACAGCAAAATATATGAGTTTGAAAACTAGATACTACAAATTCTATGATTGTTTCGTCCCCTTGAGAGGAGATAGAGACCTTTTATTTATAAGGACACTTTATAACAGATTCCTAACTGATCACCCATGTCCCAAAGGAATAGGCAAACAAGGTTTATTACATTAAAGAAGAAGTCAGTGCGGGAAAACAAAACAACAACAACTATCTTGTAGCTGAGAAGATATAGTGCGACTTCCTTCCTGGATTTAAGCTCCACTAAGAAGAATTATGAATGTCCCACAAACTGCTCTACTGAGGAAGCGATCAAGTGTTTATGAACTTCTTCAATGCTGCTCCATTTTGATTGGGTTTATATCATAGCGGCATGTTGATGTTCCTCTTAACCGCCAGATTGGTCTTTCTTTCATCTTGGCCGACCCTACATCATGATGTTAATGTGCACAAAAGCATGTGTATCTATTGATGTTAACATAACATAAATTAAACCACATTCTATGATTGATTTAGATAATTTTTATAGATGAACCATTAAAAATCATTAGATAACAACCCTAGGTATATAATGAATCAATTCTAGAAATACTTAAAAAGACATCAACTAGGAAAGTCTTCTGACCCAAATATTACCCAGAAACAAGACCTAAGCAACAATTCTATGATAAAAATCTATCAAAATAGAGCCATTATTTCAATTCATCATTGCCCCCCAACCTAGCTTCTTGTTGATCCTCCAACAACAAGAAAGTTTCAAATTCTAGCATTGATTCTAAAATTGTCGGGGATAACCTACCCAGAACCTCCTATAAACAAACTCCAATAGAACCCTTTCATCTCTTCCAATCGTGTCCACCTGAAGCATTTTGTTGCTTCATCATATGGTGGGTCATTATTCCTACATCCCATTAGTGGTCATAGGAGAATTGGTGGATGGAAGCTAAGGAGCAACCAGTGTCTTCCTTTCTTTCTTCCCAAATGTATATATTTGGGTGTACTCCTCAGTGCTACATGATAATTTGATAAGGAGTGTGGCTCATATTGTTTCAACTCATCCGGTAGGCTATTCCAGTTTTGGACTAAATGTCTTATTGCTACATGTCCTTCTCTTTTAGACATTTTCTCATATTCCCTGTATATTTCTTCTCCTAGGGGTAGAATGTTTTTCCCAAAATTTGGCTGATACATAATTTTTTGCCAGTCGTAATAAAGCCTTCTTGGATTTCTTGACTCAGCTCTCAACAAAAGTGAGAGATCAAGTTCTTCCTTCCTATGTATCTTGAATTTTTCTCCCCTTGTAATTTCATTTTGAACCCATGACATGAGAGCTCTCAGTTGGATATCTCCAATGTAAAGCAGAGGATTCCAATCAGTGTCATCAAGAATAGCGTAATTATGTAAATTAAATTCACAGAGAAAATTCTTGATGGTTGTAGGAGATGTATGGTAGACATGATAGAACTCCTCAGGTGTCTTTAAAGAGGGGATTAGATCCCTAACAATTCTCATCATTTGAAAACAAATATGTCATTCCTTCAAATACAAGGAGTAAAGTCAAGGTAGCACTCTACATTGCATTAGTTGTGGTACCATGGTGGCTACCATTTCCACCTTAATTTTAAGCTGAGCAATCTCCTCATCTTTCTATTCTATAACCTTCTTCTATTGGTCAATAAGCATCTGCATTTTTGCTTTTTCTAATTCCCATTCTCGGCAAAAGGTAAGTGCAACTGCATGACTAGTAAGAGAAGATGGTGGTCTATGAATAGGTGCTTTAGGCTTTGACTTTCTAGCCCTGCTTCCTATTTCAACAATCTGCTCTGCAACAGAGGTGAAACTGTTAAGTCCATCAAAGCCTACACCTTTCTATAGCTACTCATGAGGGTTCTGGAGTTCTTCTTCCTTATCCTTATCTTCTTCCTTACTAAGCTCCTTAGGTGAGGATGAAGGAATATCATTCTGGTAAGGACTGTGTGTCTCGTGCTCTGGAGAATCAACTAGAATACTGACATTCGGCTCCTCTGATAGCTTCTGATCTTTAGGATTTTTCCAAAGCCTGTCGCTTCTTCTCTGAGACATTTCTTTGGTGGCTATAGGATGGCTTCTTGTACTTAATTCCTCAGTTGCTTCCTCAGCTACTACAGTGGTTGCAGAAGAAACCTCTTTTGCAACCTTTCTTTTCTTTGCAATAAGAGAAGCTAAATCCCCACTTTTTCCTTTCTCTTCCTTCTTTTTCGTGTCAATCTTCTTCTCTTTGCCTTTCTCCCTCCATGCAACAACCCTAGTTCTTATTAGGATTTGTGAAGGAACCCTTGTTGAGGCTTCTTCTTCTTCAGACAGGGCTTCTCCTTGTGAGGTTTCCTCTACTGCAGGAACATTATGATTTGGTGATATCCCAGAGGATGAGGGTTCAATGGCAGGACCAAGTCTTTCTAGATTTTATCGCTCTTGAGATGGGAGCAGTTCCGCTGGACCCACATTATCTACCCTAAATCTTCTAACTTTTACAAATCCATCCCAGGACATCTAGGAAACATCTCTTAAAGACCTTTCAATCAACAATTTAATCAAACAATGATGAGTAACAGAGTGAGGCCTATGGAGCAAAAAGGAGCGGGAATCCCAAATTTCAAATTGGGAAATGGTAGAATTCCTAGGAATGGCAGATTTCTTGGAAACTACTATTCCCCTAGGATCGAATCTGGCATGCAGGCAGGAGGTCAGACATCACAATGGTCAAAAGAGGACAAGGAAAAAGCAAAACTGGGAGAAGAAAAAGATTTGATCCTCGAGGACCCACATGACAGAGGAAAATGGAAAAAACACTCGCTTCTTTCACTTAACTGCCCTTAAGCACATGGAAACCAATAGAATATCCAGACTAACTTGCAATAAAGGTGTCTTAATAGAGGATTGTGACATCAAGAAGGAAGCTCTTGAGCATTTTAGTACATTGCTGGGTGAAGTGGACAACCTGGACTACAATAAGCAAAACACTCTTTTACAAGCTATCCCTTCTATCCTATCAGAAGCTGACAATCGCCTCCTATCCCGTATTCCCACTAATCCTAAAATTAGAAAGGTGGTGTTTTCCTTTCAGGGTGATAAATCCCCTGGCCCGGATGGCTTTCCCATGTTTTTCTTCCAAAAACTCTGGCACATTGTGGAGGCGGACATATGAAATGGTGTTATGGAATTCTTTGGCTCCAGAAGACTACTTAAGGAACTAAATGCCACTTTCATTGTCCTTATCCCAAAGATCCCTGGAGCTAATTCTCTTAACAAGTTTAGACCCATCAACTTGTGTAATTTTGTCTACAAGATCCTTTCCAAGGTTTTGACTTCCAGATTGCTTGATGTTCTCCCAAGGATTATCTCTATCCAATAGAATGGTTTTGTCCCTGGAAGACATATTTTGGACTCCATTATCTCTATTCATGAAAATATCCACTCCCTGAAAGTGGCGATTAAACAAGGATTCTTCCTTAAGTTAGACATGGCTAAAGCTTTTGATAGAGTGAACTGGCAGTTTCTCCTTAGGATCATGGAATTATTTGGTTTTGGCGACAAAGTTATCTAGCTCTGTTCTCAACTCATGGGAACTTCCTCCTCTGCTATTATTGTTAATGGCTCCCCATCTAATTTCTTCAAAATCTCTAGAGGTCTCAGACAGGGAGACCCCATCTCCCCTATCCTGTTTACCATTCTTGCTTAATGCCTGAGTAGATTCATCTTTAAAAATGTGGAAGAAGGCAATCTTAAGGGTCTGAAACCCCCTTCTTCCAATGTTGTTTTCTCTCATGAACAATTTGTTGATTATTCTATCACCATGGGGGAGGCCACCATCTTGGAAGCCAAAAACATGAAAATCATTCTGAATAACTATCAATCGGCCTCTAGTCAAATAATCAACTGGGATAAAAGCTCTCCGTTTTTCATCAATACCCCAGCCCAAAGGCAAATTAGGATTGGCAAGATTCTTGGTTGTAACATTTCTGAGTTTCCTTCTACCTATTTAGGGCTTCCTCTCTATCTCAAGCCTGAGGATTCCTTCTGGAATACGTTAATTGATAGATTCAATCTGAAACTCACTGGCTAGAAAGGGGCTATCCTTAGTCGAGCTGGTAAAGTCACTCTGCTCAAAGCCACTCTCCAAAATCTTCCTGTGTATGCTCTTAGCTTGTTCAAAATCCCCTCAAAGTTTGCAGAAGCTATTGAAAGAATCCAAAAAAAGTTCCTTTGGTCGGGAGTAGAAGTTAAAAATAGAATCCCCCTTATAGCCTGGAATAACATTTGTACCCTTAAGGCCTCAGGTGGGTTGGGCTTAAGGAACATTAGCTCTATGATTAAAGCTTTATTAACCAAACAAATTTGGAGATTCAAAGGGGAGGAAAGAGAATGGAACTCTATTTGGAAAAACAAATATCTCTATATGCAACCTTCTGAGGAAGAATTCTTTGACAACTCTTTCTCTGTTGATGGATCTGCCATTTGGAATGCAGTGCAATCTGCTAAAGACTGGGCTGCTGCTGGCAGAACCTGGAACCTTGGGGATGGGAGGAAAATTAGATTTTGGGAAGATAGATGGATCTTGGATAAACCTCTGGAGGAAATCTCTATCATCAAAGATTGGAAAGATAGCTTCAAATGCAAGTATGGTGAATTGGTAAGAGATTACTGGATAAATGGGGACTGGATTGACTTTAGCCAGCAGTGCCCGAATCTCAAGTTCCTTCAGATTTCTCTTTCTGCTAAAATCCCTAGAGACAACAAAGATGACATTCTGATATGGGGGAAAACTCTGGATGGGAAATACTATGTTTCTTCTGTTGTGGCTATTCATAATGTCCCGGTGGAAGCTTCTCCCATCTGGGCTAAAGTTTGGAATAAGAACTCAGTTCCCAAAATCAACATCTTCTTTTGGATTTTCATCCAAAATAAGATATTAACCCTAGATAATCTTCATAAAAGAGGCATCATTTTTCCTAACATGTGTTCTCTTTGTTGCAAGGAAGAAGAGACAGCTTGCCACATTCTCAATCAATGCTCTTTTAGCCAGGACATCTAGAAAATCATCCTGACCAGGTGGAACCTGAGCTGGGTCTTCCTGAATTCTCTTGGTGACACTTGGCTTCAATGGCATTGTCCTAACTCTAATCCAAAAGTTATGGAGATCTGGAGACTTACTCTGCCGATTGTTATATGGAATATATGGAAAGAGCGCAACAACAGGATTTTCAGAGATAAAAGGGCTATTCCTGAAGTGGTTGCAGACAAAATCTTTAGGAGTATTTTTGAATGCCTCTATGGCACTGATCAGCGACTTGTTGCTAAAGAGGATTTCAAAGATAGATGGAACCTTTCTACCACCACTACTAGCAAGGAGAAAGGTAGAGAAGGTCTTGTCTGGTGTTTCCCCTCACAGGGATGGATTAAGGCTAACTTCGATGGGGCTTCTAAAGGAAATCCGGGTAAAGATGGATATGGGGGCATTATCAGGAATTTTGCTGGAAGTTGCCTTAAGGCGGTGGTTGGTCCACTGGGGAATCAAACTAGCCATTTTCCTGAAGCCTCTGCTGCCTTGCATACTTTAATTATAGCCAAAAATCTCAATTAT
The DNA here is from genome assembly GCF_030272615.1 of Cryptomeria japonica. Taxonomy (NCBI): domain Eukaryota; kingdom Viridiplantae; phylum Streptophyta; class Pinopsida; order Cupressales; family Cupressaceae; genus Cryptomeria; species Cryptomeria japonica. Next base: position 615,572,908 of record NC_081412.1, on the reverse strand, counting down.
GATAAATTATGGCTTGAGGAGGATTCACTTAATATTATTAAGTGCCTAAAGGGGGAATCAGAGCCTTCTTGGTCCATTGAGAATATCATCATGAAAGCTAGAGAGATTATCCCTAGTTTCAAAGAAATTATTATACAACATGCCTTCAGAGAGAAAAATAGTGTTGTTGACTGTTTAGCGAATACTGGAGTTAATTCTAACATTCAAATGATCTGGCACGAGGATGATCTCAATTTAAACATTAAAGAGATACTCAGAGAGGACCGTTATATGGGGAGAGAAGGACAATAAAATCATGACAAGTAAAAAGTACCACTTGCACCTCGCTGGAAAGGCCATCATTACCTGGTAGTGCGGCAGATCTCCTACTATCTCCAAAAAATTGCCGCATGCTTTGTGGGTTACTCAGAGCAATAATTTGAGTTGCATAGGGAAAGAAGTCCTCAATTTGCAGAGAAACAGAGTCGATATCCTGCATTCAAAAATGGGAGGAGATCTAAGACGCGAAGATCCTGACAACACATCGACCTGTAAAGCAATGCCTAAAGTCTAGGCAAAGCTAGAGAAGGGCTCTCTCACCAGCTTCATGGAAAATCTTGAGGACTATGACAAAGGTAGGGTCAACTTAGCCGTTTCTAAGATATCTAAAAACTGGTCTAATGGCTCTTTTAAACTTTACGGAGTTAAATTTAAGTTGGATGTTGGGCTTATTTCTACTATGATTGGTATGCCCCACTCCGGGCTCAACTTCTTTCGAGACCTCAAGGTCTCCAACAATGCAGTTACCCTATTCCCGCAAAAAGAGAAAGAGCGGGCCAAAATCGACAAGGCTACCGAGGGCTGCTACGATGCTGCAAACATCAAGAAGTTGTGGGGCTGGGTCCTAAACACAATCATGGAGTATATTATGGTTGAAGGTCATTTCTCCAGGGCCCACACTTACCACTTCATGCTCTTGAACCATTTCAGACATGACAAAAAAGTGTCTTTTCCCTACTACCTTTTTTGATCCCTCTCTAGGTCCCTAAACAAGCACAGGACTAACCCTTCCAGTCCAATTATCCACTACGGGCTCCTGCTACTCATCTATGAGCATTGCAAAACCCTCTCTCTACAAGAAAATAAGCGGATTTCCGCTTCCCTAGGTAAAAGGAGGATGGAAGAGGGAGATACCAGCAAGGAGAAGGCGTCATCTAATAAGAAAAGGAAAAGCGCCCCCGGGTTGGAAACTAAGGACATTTTCAAGGAAAGCAGTGGTATGGAGACGGACAACTCTAATGGTGAAGACAGCTGGAAGGAAGAGGAGCTGGGCAACGAGGAAGAAAGTGGAGATTTCGAGCCTTGTCAAGATAGCCCTATTCCAAGTGATCACCCTGGTAAGGACAATAGCCATCTGATGGAGGAGACAGCTCCCAAGGATAATGAAGAAACCAAAGTTAATTCTAAGAAGGAAACAAACAAAGGCTCCGAGAAGAACCTGACTGAGGAAAGGGATAGCAAGGCCAAGGACAGTGCTGGTGAGGGGCTTATCCTGGATAATCTCAAGAAGCTCTCTAAGGCCAGAATGAATTTTGACAGATGGACTTACGAAACCCTGAAAAAATTGGATAAGCAAGGGATAAATTCAGATAAAAAGAGGGAGGATGAAAACAGAGAGCATATTAATTGGAAGCAGGAAATGGAGAATAAGGTAAAATTGCTAGAAGAGGGAAAAGAAGCGATGAAAAATATGATGAAAATTATCCCAAGTATCCTCACTACTGTCACCAAAAACCTGGAAGACATTGCCAAGGTATTTGACCATACTCCTAAACTGATTGTGGATCTTGACCTGGAAGAGGAGACCATCCAAACTGGAAGTGGTGGTGATGCTACCCCGGCAGGCGAAACTGCGAAGAGAACCAAGGCCAGTATCAAGAAAGTTGTGGTTGCTATAGCCAAGGACCCTCCCAACCTCAAAGACAACATCAAAGAGCTACAGGAAATTAGTAGCACCATGGCTAAAGCCCTGGATAAAATCTAATCCCTGGATGGCCTGTTGGCTTTTAGGGGCTTTTGTGGGTTTTCCTTGGTTTTCCATTGGTTTTTTCCTTTTGTTCTATTTCTCGTGGCTTTGCTATCGTAGTCTTGCTTGTAAAGGGTTTCGGGGCCCCTTCAAAACCTTCTTTTTCATTAATCAAAAATAGAGTGAGGCCTACCTTTTTGTGTTTTTGTTGCATTAATGGAAAGAAGATTGTACAATATATTCGAAACATTCATTCTTCTTCTATGGTGCAGATGACTCAGAAGTTTGAAATGATGGGAATGTAGACATGAGAATCTCCCTTCACAAGTTAAATATTTCATGACATATAACGCTATTGTTCTCCATTCAGGCAGAAGGGATTCTCATCTGGCACCCTACTTATCTATTACAAAGGTGGGTCTCCCTGTCATGTAAATTTTGCTCTCGCACTTTGTGCATCCTTTGATTCAGGGTATTTTTCCCCTTCTGTTGGCAACCCAGTTACTTCCGCAATCCATTCTTTTGTCACTAAAAATCTCAATCCTTTCACCTGAGCTTTTCCATCTAAAAAATATATGAGTGAATTCTCTCGCAACCTCTTCATTGAACTTGGTTAGCTTTAGAAAATAATATAACCACCCACTATTGCGGAATTCTGGTTCACAATCCTGGTCTTGTAGAAGGATATCATCGACCATAGGTTCATGACAAATTGGTGGACCACCCATCGTAACAATGAAACTCTCAATTCACCAATGGTGGAAATATGCCCAACTCTACAACTTTCAAAAGAAATATGCTCTATTTGCCAAGAACCCAGCTACAATTCTAAAATAACTCAAGGCAGACAAAAGGAACAGAGTACATAATATCACATCAAACAAAAATAATTTAAAAATTTAAACTCAATTTGAGATGACATAAGAATTATCCATGAGAATAATTCATATTGTACTTTCCGCCCCCCCGCCAACCTAAGGTTTAACAGGTGTCCACACATGCGGAGGATGACTGAAAAAGACACTATGCAAACATCATTATGATATGAAATATGGTTTAATTGCATGTATGTAACAAAAATAAATACATACAAGTGTACCTGATTGATAGATTTATAAAGCAGTGAGAGGGGGGGTGAATCAGTGACAGCAAAAATAATACCACTTTAAACACTGACCGGTAGAGATACTTAACAAGTTTACTAAATACTAAACATGCAATCCAAAATGATATTAAAGCATCCACAACAAGTAAAACATCCACCATAACACAAGTGTTTATACATGGAAAACCCAACTAGGAAAAACTACGGTGAGATGGGACTCACAAGTTAACTATCTGTAGTAATAGATAACTGATCAATTAAGGTCTACAAAAGTGCTCTGCTAGGAGTGAATCCTGTTAAAGATCCCAAAGCTCTGTTAGGAGCTATACCCAGTTAAAGGTAGTACCCTATTAGGATTAACCTTGGTAGAGGATGTCAAAATCCAAACTAATGGATCACCTTGTTAAAGGATTTCTACAATGAAGCTTGTTAGAGCTTACCCGGTTAGGAGATTTGACTATTGTAGTGATTAGAAAATAAGAAGTGGTGTGATCTAGAAGTAGCACAACTTGCTTCAATAGATCCTCTTTTGCTCACTCAAAATTGCATCACCAACATACTCTATAACGCCTTCAACAACTTAACACTTATATCATGCATCATAAGAATAGTTCATCATAATGTCGTTATATAGACATTAGATTTCATGTCAGCTTAGGAATCATATCACAATTTCCTAGGTGCAGTGTATTTGGACAATCTAACATATCTCATCATAGATTGCCACCAAATATGTCGGTTAGGGATAACACATCACACAATCAATGAATATCAGTTAAGAGTTAACCATATTCAACACATAAACCGATTGTCCTCCATTTGCTTCTTTGATGGTCTATGTTGAATCTCCAAGCTGGTGTCAAGCCATTCCTGCATATACTGGTTGTCTACATATACCGGTTAGACACCCTCAAAACCGTTTGGTCTTAACTATACATATAATACCAGTTTTGCAATACAAAGACTTTTAGGAGTAATACCAGTTTGTCTAAACTAAGATGACTAAGATAATGTGAATATATGTGTGTGTATACATGTGCCATCAATGACAACACATGAAGTCATCCATTACAATCATTATCAAACCAAAACTGATATCATGCCATAATGACTGTAGTTGGATAAATTCTGTATATATGAAGCTGGTCCACTATGCATGGCAAGCGAGGCGGAGAAATGAATGACAAAAGTGGAAGGAAATGAGTGAAGACGGAGATGGAATATTTATTACGTGGAAAGGTTCTTCCACCGAATATGGAAGTATTTATTATGAGTATTAGTCCTCTCTGCTTTCATTAAAATTTCAATCCGAAGGTCACCCTTTGATGTTTATTTTCCCTTTCAGTCATGTATTTCTTCCCTTTGAACCCAAGTCATTGAACCTTTCCTTAGTTAAAAGTTCAATTTCATAGAGCACATTATAAATTTTTCTCTACGGCTTTGTTTTATGATAAAGGTGAGCGCTTTGTTGAAATTTGTATTGAACTTGAACCTTTGAACCTTTTTTCTTCAAGGTTCAAGGTTCAAAGTTGATTATGCATCGGTTATGTCATTTCTCGTTCATTGTCCTCTGTTTTATCGTGGAGACTATTTTATGCTATGTTTTGTGTTATTTCTCAATATTGAACTTGAACCTTTGAACCTTTCAATTCTTGGTTCAAAGTTCAAAGTTCAAAATTTATAGTTTGTAACTTCATTTAGAAATGGTGTGTGTATCATGGAGGGAAAATAGCAGCAGGAAAAGAGAATATTCCTGGAAGTTAGAAATGTTAGTTTCTAATTATGGCAGGTAATCATGGTAATTCGTGTGTTATGTGATGGAATGACCCAAAATTAAATGCATGTCAGGTATACATCAAATCAGGTGTCAACTCACATGAGCTTACTTAATTAGTACAACTAGCTAGGATTTGAGTGTGATTTTGTCCATTTTTTTTGCAAAAGCTAGCAATCTTTCTAGTACCTTCTCGGTAGCCCTGAAAGCGAGAAAATTTGGAGGTATTGTATGTGCATTCAGAAGGTTTCCGATAATTTGTTGTCGAAATCAGGTTAGTTTCAATTGTTCCTTCTTCTATTGTATTTACTTGTTCTGGAAGCTAGTTGTTGGTCATTCCCTTTTCTATGTAGAAGAATTCATTTCAATCTTGAAATTATTTGATAAATATAAGAGGGGTCATCATGAGGCCAACTCTGCCAAAATTAAGGTGCACTTCTTGCTTAGTTAGCTTGCTTCCAGAGATGGGTGATACTTCATTAGCATAGGCAGACCTCTCTGATTTTCTTGAGAGAGTTAAGAACCCAGCCCAAAATTCTATGATGGAGAAAATTGTAAGAAGTGGTTTGGTTGAGGCTGTTGCATTTCCCGTTGCTGCACCATGCCTGGAGCTAGTTTTAGAATGTATGAATCGGTATGATGCAAAGCACAGGTGTATCAGGGACATTAATGGTGAAGTGTTGTTGAAGATAGACAGGGAGACCGTAATGGAAGCTATGGGCATTCCTCATAAGGAGCCATATGAAGATTGGACTATTGGCACTTCATACTCCTTTTCTAAGAAGAAGAGCACTTACAGAAGTGTAATTGCAAGGAACTGGTTATTGAAAATTCAAAAGGGAGGTTCCAAATTACCAAGGCCACTCACCAAAGAGCACTTCATAATAGAGGTACGAGATATTATTGTTTTGTTGAATAGATTGAAAGGAAATGTCCATGCCTTTTACTGGGAAGACAACATGTATTTCTACATCCAATTCATGTTGAATGCAAGCACCTACATGGATTGGGGACAAGTTGTGCATAGAGATTGCATGAGAGTCTAAATAAATTTGCAAGGATGAGTGGTTTCTATATGTCTTCGTACCTATTTTATATGCTTGCTTGCACCTAAGATTGGAATGGCTTACACCATGAACCCTGGATTGATGGAATAAGAGTATATGAATACTATCCACACCTGTAAGCGCAAAGATATGCAGAAAACTTCATGAGATGGAATGACATTTTTGCAGGAAGATTAGTTCATGAGTTGTAGGGTAATACAAATAGGAGATTATTGATAGAAGCAATAGAATTTATTGGTATCTATGGTAGTTTCTTTATCCAATTTGCTCAGTTCACATATATTAGAGTTGGAGGCTTTCAAGGTGGACCTTTCAAGTTACCTAGGTATGCTTTGGATAGCTATGTTTTAATTGAAGTTAGTCGACAGCTAGCTTATATTGATCAGAGAAATGGAGGAAAGTCTGGGGTGGTCTTTCCAGTAGAGCTTGGATATTATAGTTGTAGATCAGTTTCAGATACCTTGAACCTTGAACTTGAATTCAAGAAGTTCAATCTACAGTTATATGTTGCTAGACATAAATTTGATAGTTGAAGGTTTGCTATAGTGAAATTAATTATTGATGATGGTTTTTGTCATGAACCTCAAGTGGAAGATTACTGGGAGAACTATGGTGATGAATTTGAAGTTAGAAGAAGATTTTGGTTGAGGTTCACAGTTCAACAAATTGTGGCAATGGGTTTGTCCATGAATGTCTCTGATGTGCAAGAAGAGGAAGGCGAGGAAGTTGTTGATCATGAGTTCAATGAGAGGATACAGGGGCAGCCTATTCCAGAGATTGATTGGGATAGGAAAGGGGATGACAACATTCAGGCTAGAAACTTCAATGTGATCAGATAGACAGAAAGATGGCTGAAAGATCATCATTTTGGACAACAACCCATATCTGCACCTAAGAGTAGAAAAGTTGGTCGAACTCATGCAAATTCTCAAGCATCTCTCTCTCCTTCTGACATTGTTGTTGATATTGCAGGTAATGAGAAACAAAGGATGGAGAAAACCAAAATTGCAAATTTAGGAGAATCTTCTCTGGGTTCTGCCCCTGCCCGTGTCACCACATCTCGTAGTAGGAAGAGTAGTCAGAAACTCCTTACAAGTTCACTTGTAGTAGATTTAGATTTTGAAGAAGAAACTCAAGGAACAATGGATGCTCAGATGCAGGACAAGCTCATTATAGGTGATACTGATAAGGGAAAAGAAATCCAAGAACCTAAGGATTCTGTGAGCACCATGGTCGTTGTTACTACCAACCAGCAATCACCACCACCCAAGGAAACATCTATTGTTCCCAAATGGTTAAGTGCTTTTCTTACCAAGAAAAGGAATTTAATTCCCATATCAATCCCAATGGAGGACATGGTGAGTAAATGTCTGGGAAAAACATAAAAGTCCAAGAGACTTAAAACTGAAGCAATGATTGATGTGGATGACCAAATAGGACATTGGATTGCAGAGGTGGCTAGACCCCCAATAGATAAAGATGCAAAGAATATCACTGAGAAGGCCTTCATCATTGAAATATTGACTTAGGGGTGACCTCTTGATCTATGGATGCTAAGCACTTGTAGACTTCCACTAAAAGAATTCCCACCAGAACTTGGAAAGATGAAAAGGATAAAAATGAAATGAAGCAGATCATAATGCAAATGGCCCAATACATCAATTCTATACAGGATCCTAACCCTCAACCGCTTTCTCAAGTTCCTTTGTCATTTGATCCAAGACCCCCAATGAACAAAAGACTGCTTGATCAGGTTCAAAGAAGTCAAATGGTTGCAGATGCCTTCAGTGAATGGCTGGAATCAATTGCCCATCAAGGAACTAGCTACATTTCTGATCTGGTCAAGGTGTTTGAAAATGCAGAGTCTGTAGGTAAGGAGTTGGAAATATAAATAGTTGCTTGGGAAAAAGAGAAAAGCAAGTGGGTGGTTGTATTGAAGCAAAGAGAATATTGACTTGAGAAATTCAATTATTGAACAAGGACGTGAGGAATCCATTAAGATTTTAAAGGAGTTAAAACAACTGACTATTAATATGCAGAAAGACATGAAATGCATAGATCTTCAACTCCTAAAAGAAGATAAGCAGGCACTTAAGGACTCGACTGATATGATTCAAGCTTTCAAAGATCGAGTGCAGAAAATCCAAGAAGCAAATTCCTTGACAATAGAGGATTTCTCAAAAATTGAAAGAATTAAATCCATGTTAGTGGTTTTCTTCGCTCATCTTGAGACACATAAGGGTAAGGTTGTGCAGGTGAGAAAAAAGAAAGAAGTATGGAAGCAGCGAATTCTACATATCAGTCTTCCACATTATCAGCTTATTCTCAAATTATCCTCAGCTCACTTGGAATGGTGAAATATTTGAAGCACCCCTTCATCGTAGGACAAACAAGTGGAGGCCACGTCATCTCCAGGAGCTTGATTGCTTCACTATTTATCATGGCTTATGTCGCTTTTCCTTTTTAGTTGTTTTTTTTGAGTTTTTAAGATAGACTTCTTTAACTCTCATGAAGAGTTAATCTTTTTACTTTGGTTCAAATGTAACAAACTATCATATCCTGGTGGCTATATATACTTGATTAAAAGCCTTGTCAAAGGTCCGAGAATTTTTTAGTTAAGATAGGACATAAAGCTTTATCTTATTTTCTTGCAATACTATGTACTCTAAAAAAGAAAGGCAAATTTGTTTGGGAATGAAGTTGCAGCATTTTTCTTCTCATAAATCTGTGTGTTTATGAATTGAGGTGTGAATCTCTATGAGGATTTGATTCAATTGTGGGATTTTTTATCTTTCTAATGCAGTGTATATGAATGTGTGAAAAGAAAACTTTTGAACTTGTCTATCCAATCAGAAGAATGAAAGTCTGTGAGCTTTAAGAAGAAATTTGTACTTAAAAATATTGCAGTGTTCATTTTGTGTTGACATGTGAATGCTTAAATGCCTTTAATAGTTTCTAGTAAAAAGTGTGCATGAGAATTGTTGTAATTCAAACTTATTGAAAATCATTCTTGGGGAGTTGTACCCGTATATAGAGGTTAACTATGTAAGCAGTTATCCAACTGTTGGTGTGTTTTTGTCTTTTGTTTATGGGCATGCGGAAGTCAAAGAATTAGAATGTGTAAAAGGCAAATCTATTAACCAACAATTTTTTTGCGACTCTGCTGGGGAGTCAAATAAGTAGATTAGATACAATCATAAGGCATGTAGGGAAGTCTTGTGATTAGCTTAAGTATTCACCCTATGTATATTGAAGAGACATTTTGTAGACAAGTTGGAGTCAAGAAGATATACAACATCCCAAAGATGTGAAGGAGTGTTTGATTTTGTATCTCAAGAACTAAAAAATTTGAATTTCTCCCCTTCTTTCACACCTAGAAGAAGAGAAAGAAGTAGACCCCCAAGTTCTTCTCCTGTTTTACCTATATCTTTCATTTGTCACACCTAACTTTGCATGGTGTTTTTCTTCGTACTGTAATTGTGTCGACTTGAATTTCATCCTCAGAATGCTACCTACAACAAGTTAGTTTCACAAAATATAAAAGAAGTGCTACAGGAAATCCAAACTCAACCAAAGAAACTACATGAAATACATATGAAATAAAAATACTATTATTACCTTCATGGTTTATGTCTCATTGTGTCCTAACTCCATTGTTCTTGGTTGTAGATGGTGTGCTCTCAGACAAGCACTGATAGCTTCCAAGATGGCATATGAAGAATGGACTGATAACTAATAGTTCACTAATGCTATTATATGCAATGCTAAATGATTATGCTAAAATGCTAATTGCTTCAAGATTAAAACTCATAGATGCATAAGTTTCACAAATGATTAACTTGCAAATTCACTTGAAGTCTAACACTCTCTCAAGTAAAACTCTTGATTTTATAGACTTTGAGAGGATAAGATGATGTGGCTCAGATCAATGGTCATGATCAGATCTGCAGGTTTGGATGGTTGTGAGCAAAGGTGAAGGTTGAGAGAAAGGGGGAAGGAGAAGACAAGTGTCACTCATCTCACCTTGACTGGGTTGCTGACTAAAAGAATCTAGGGATGGTTGGAGAAGATTTAGGCATGAGAGGACAAGTGGACTCAAGTCCTTCCTAAGATGTAGGGATGTTGGAGAGAATATAGAAGGAGGTTATGAAATATGTGTACGTACACAATATTTCATTAAATTTGGAGGTTGAAGATAAATGATGAAGAAATATTAATTTCTTTAGCCACATGATGGATGAGTTGGCAAAGGGAAGATGAAGTGGAGATGGAAGGTGAGTTGGAAATGAAATTAAATAATTTAAGAAATCATATAATATTTGAGACTATAGGATAGGAGAATAATCATTAAATATTAGATATCTAATTGATTGAAGGAGATAATTAAATATTAGATATTTAATTAATTAGAGGAATAGAATAGATGAATTAATTAATAAAATATTTCAATTAAATTAATTAATAGAAAGACAGGAAAATGAATTAAATAAATTAATCTTTTCAAATTAACTATTTAATAGAAGAATAATTATTAAATAAATATAAAATATTTATTTAATTGATCATAGTCATTTTTATGTGTATACATTTTGCCCCTCTTTGAAATGATGTCAAGACAACATGGTTTCAAAGATTAAATCAACTCTCGATAGCGCACCTGATGGAGATAAAAATCCTGATTGTGTGCCCCCTAGGGAGATTGATTGTGAAATTGTTGAAAAAATTGGTTTGAACGATTGATCTCATGATAATTGAAAAGTTCCGTCAATTAAATTTATTTGTTAAAAAAAAAAAAAACTCCCCATTGAAAAGCATTAATTACCCTTTCAAATAGTAATTATAAAATTAATCAAGGTTAATTTTAATTTCATTTTCATCCTTGTCAACCTGTGAAAAAAATTGTCTTGGTGAGGTGGCGAAATGGTGATTCCTTTGGAGAACCATCAATTTGAGCACATTCGATGATATTGTTAGAGTATTCAGGTATTTACTTGATTAATTAAACAATATTTGTTTAATTATTTAAGTTCTCTTTATCTCTTTTACACTTAAGCTAACTTTAGGTTCATAATAATTAATTATTTTATTGATTATTATGTGCAAACCTAGGTTTTCCCTTTTAGGGTTTCTTGACCTATTAAAGGTTAAGTTCTTTCTTTTCTTTGTAACAAGAAGGAGGATTATTACATTACATTTTGTGAATATTGAGCTCTCTCTTTTTGAGCATATTTTATGTGTATTTCTTTCTTCTGTGATTTGCTTCCTTGCTTCTCCCCGTAACAGGTTTTTCAGCTTGCCGAGATCAATTGAGCTCCTATGGTGTTGTATTTTCTCAACTCCAACATGGTATCAGAGCTCAGATCTGCAGCCATATTTTCCTATTTTTGAGATTTTTTGCATTAGAAGCAGATCTGGGGTTTCAGGCAATTTTTTTGTGTTCTTAGGGATAGGCCTTTTTTCTAAGCATTTTGGGCCTAAACGGACATCACCATCATCCTCAGAAGGCCCAAAAACCCCTATAGTCATATAAAAATTTTCCATTTTTTACTCCTGAGCATCTGGGTGATTTTTTTCTCCAACACTAGGTCGTATGGCTCTGGCATGCAAATCGAGAAAAAATTCAAAAAAATATATTTTTTGCCTTTTTACGACATGCAGGTTGGATTTTGATTTTTTTGAAAAAAAATCAAACAAAACGGTGAAAAATCAAGTTTTTAAAAAAAAAATTTGGGGGGGTTCCCACGGTACGCAGGGTACCGTGGGGCCCCTGTCATGCTGCAGGCCCCATACAGCTGCCTCCGGCACCATTCTGGCCCCTGCCGGTAGCTCCCTCTAGCCACACCGTCGCGCTCAGCCCTCGGCCCGCCACTCCACTCCGACTACCCGGCCTCCCCGCTGCCAACCGACCCTCGGCCTCCCTATCGCCTATTGGCCCCCAGCCTCCACGCCACCTGCTGGTCCCTGGCCCTCCGCTGCTCCCCTGCGGCTGCCTCCTCACCACCAGACAGCCCCTGGCCTCCCCGCCACCAACCCTAGCTCTGCCCGCCACCCGGCCTAGCCCCGTCGTCATCGGCCTCCTTGCGGCCCCCATCACTTGACCCTGCTCCGCCGTCATCAACCTCCCTCTGGCCCTGCCAGAATCCGCCGCCAGGCCACCACTGCAAATCCCCGGCCACCAGAGCTCCGCCCGGCCACCACCGGAGCGCCACTCACTGACCACCTCTGCCCGAACAGCCACCAAACTACAGCTTCCTCTTGTTTTGGAGGGGGGTTTGGTTTTTTGGCCATATCTTGGGCTTATAGAGTCATTTTTTCAAAAATGAATAGGCGTCGGAAAGTTGGTTCCGAGCCAGACCTTGTCATGTTGGTAATTTTTGGAAAAAAAAAAATTTGACTATGTGTTTTTTCAGTCAAAGTGGGGTCTTATTTTTGCACTCCGAGAGCCATAGAATGAGCATCCGACCTCCATTTTTTGAAAAGTTTATATTTTTAGAGAGTGTGTGCTATGTAGTTTCCAACCATATGAGTTTTATTTTTAGATTTTGATCCCTGCATATTTTATTCAGTTTTTTTCTTTTCAGCACTCTGGTGGATATCTTGGTTGTTTCAGGTCCTGGGATCTCTTCTCTGGGTAGGATGTCTCTATTTTGGTTCTCATTTCTATTTCCAGTCTTCTTATCATTGTAGCGTTGTATTTATGCAAACACACTGAGATAAAGTGCCATCATGCATTGTTTACTTGGGATCTTGCACATCTTGTGCCTTGTTGTACATGCACTACTTATAAAGTGTCATGAGGGGGTTGATGTTTGCCTTGTTTGCCATCTACTGTTGTCTAGTGAGTGTTCCTTCCATGACATTCACCTTATGATGTGTGTCAAGTGAGTGTTCCTTCCATGACACCATGTACTTTTCTCAGCACCTTCGATGTTCTTGGTTCTTCGTCATGAAGTTCTTCATCATGAAGTTCTTCTTGGCTATTCTTTTCAGTGTTCCTGTCCCTCTCCCTCATCCGCATTATGGGGAGGTTTGTCCTATTAGTTCTAATACTTATGTAGTTCGATTGATCAGCTCTTCAAGCTTTGGTGTTTTCATGCCATATGTATATTCAATTTCAGTTGTTTGCCTTGTTTGCCTTCTGATTCGAGTAGTGCCACTTGAGGGCACTCATATAGATTATAGTCTTCTCTACCTGGTCATGTTCTATTTCAGTGGAGGTTCCTTAGCTCGGCAGTTATTCTTTGATAGAGTTTGCAAGTTCTTCATGCTTTAGTGGTGTTCTTTTCCATCTCTTTTTGGAGTAGAGTTTTGTTCCCACATGGTTTTCTCTATTTCTCCAGTTCATAGAGATTTCATTGTATTTGGGTACCTGATCAGGCCTTGTTGTCGGGACCCATCTTTCCTGCTTTCAGTAGTTGTTCTAGGTTTTATCTTCTCCCTAAGTCTAGCTTAAAGGGGGATGTTAGAGTATTCGGGTATTTACTTGATTAATTAAACTATATTATTTTAATTAATTAAGTTCTTTTTATCTCTTTTACACTTAAGCTAACTTTAGGTGCATAATAATTAATTCTTTTATTAATTATTATGTGCAAACCTAGGTTTTCCCTTTTAGGGTTTCTTGACCTATTAAAGGTTAAGTTCTTTCTTTTCTTTGTAACAAGAAGGAGAATTATTACATTACATTTTGTGAATATTGAGCTCTCTCTTTTTGAGCATATTTTCTGTGTATTTCTTTCTTCTGTGATTTGCTTCCTTGCTTCTCCTCGTAACAGGTTTTTCAGCTTGCAGAGATCATTTGCGCTCTCGTGGTGTTGTATTTTCTCTACTCCAACAAATATCAGTCACCTCTTGAGTATGGGTATCCGGTAGGTATCTTATCACGAGCTTTGTTTGCAACTTGTCATACAATTTTTCATGTTTTTGGGCACGTTTTGGGATTTTTTTTTATTTTTGTGATTTTTAGTATTTGGTTAGCACTTTTGCATTTAGGTTTAGCACATTTGCCAATGTTAGTGCATGTGCTCATTTTGGTAGTGCATGTGTTAGGAATATTAGCGTATTTGCTTAGGTCAGTGCTTCTGCATTGTGTGTGTGTGCTTTTGCAGCTAAAGTTAGCGTATTTGGTTTGTTCCATGCATATGTTCTTAGGGTTATCGCTTTTGTTAAAAGAGTTAGCGCATATGCTTTGGTTAGTGCCTGTGTTCAATAGGATAGCACTTTTGTTAAAAAGGTTAGTGCATATGCTCTAGATGAATGTTTTTGATAGATTTCATAGCCAAAAATCACTTTGTTGATTAGATGTAAGCATGATGAACAATTATGATGAATAGGTACTTGATTGATTGATTGATCTTGTTTGATAGATCGATTTGATTTGTTTTAATAGATTAGCTCTAAGAAACCGATTTACTTTCTGATGTAAGAGCATAGCAGAGTTTTGATTGAACTCAATGATTGATAGATCAATTTGATTTGTTTTGATAGAATAGCTCTAAGAAACTGATTTAGTTTCCGATTTAAGAGCATAGTAGAGTTTTGATTGAACTCAATGATTGATAGAAAACCATGTTTGATAGGTTTTAAATGATTTGATAGCCTAATTTTCTTCATTTTGTAAAAATTGATATGATAGATTAGCGATCTCTTTGATTTGATAGATACATGAGTGATGATTGATCAAATTCTCTTGGTAAACAGGAGAAACTTGATGTTCTCCAGTGTCGAGAGAAATTCCTGGCTATGCGGCATTTAGTGCCAGAGCTTACATAGGTAGAGGTGAGACATATAGATGCCTATGGATTATGCCATCTATTATACATGCCTTATATTACCCATAATAGGGGATTTTTGATAGTGTTAGCCGAGAGATGGCATAGCGAGCATAACACTTTCCACTTTCCCATGGGTAAGATTAGTGTTACCCTTGAGGATGTGTATAGGATTCTTCATATCCCAGTGATTGGAGAGCTAGTTTAGTATGATTTTCAGGATCGTGTAGGGACAGAGGCTTGTAGAGCCATATTTGGTGATGAGAGCATCTCGAGAGGAGAGATCTGATGGGAGGATATGATTATGTATTATAAGACTCTCCCTATGATTCTTGTAGTTTGATTAGGGGATTTATCTGTCCGGATAGGAGATCTCGAGGTTTTGTTGTTGGTTAGGGTGATATTCTTTAGAGAATCATGCAGCATCAGACTCGATATGCATGGGGTGTTTGTATTCTTGCTCATTTATATCATAATCTTCATCAGGTTGTTTATGATGAGAGTCCTAGTCTATTGACGGGATGTACACTTTTGCAGATCTGGTGCTGGGAGGACATTGCTATCACTCAGCCTATCCATCATAGAGTTTGTGGAGAGAGGTAGCCATATGTTTATCTGTATGTAGGTATCCTTACTCAGCATAAGCTGGGAAAGATGGAGTATTGGCGTTGGGTTCTTGATTCATTGGATAGTGTTATTTGGAGACCATATGTTGATTGTGAGTCGTGGATGGATGATGCAACGACATTATGATTTATTATGCAGAGTAGATATCTTATTGGTCAGACTCCATACATTGTTGAGAGACAGTTGATGAGTCGCATTCTTAGACAGTTTGGTATCATTCAGCCTATGCCTACTGGTGTCACGATATATGCTCGGCGATATAGAGATAGGAGAGATTAGGGACCTTCTTTGTCATTTGTGATTGCTCACGCAGAGTTTCTTGCTACTCCTAGGGTGGCTTATGATATAAGATTGCACATTCTTGATCCTGGGGTTACTACAGATTATGCTCAGTACATACTAGCACAACCATCTCCTCATATTATTGATCCAACAGATCCTCCTCCCAGCTTAGGAGATGAGGATGACGATTCAAATGATCCAGTTTTCAAGAGACAAAGATGGAGATGAGATCTTAGATCTGCTCAGGGGGCCAAAAGAGGTGGAGATGGAGGTGGTGGCAGTAGGAGACCCAGACGAAGAGTAGGGCGATTAAGAGTCTGTGGAGGACCGTTTGGACCAGTTGGCAGGATTGGGAGACCACTTCCTATGGGTGGGAGAGATGGTGGACGGATTAAGAGGGATACTGGCAAGGCCGGGATGAGATCACTGAGAGGGTTGCCATTGACAGGAGGAGGTAGGATGATTGGACTGGATGGGGGTTGCGGGAGAGGCATTGATTTTGGTGAGATTTAGCCAGACCCTAGGGTTATTGAATCTCATGGTGGAGAGGATGAGGATCCAGAGGATCATGTGCCACTTATTAGACAATGGGTTGTGAGAGCTACTCGGATTGAGATTCCAGTAGGTGGATAGGGAGGTGGAGATGAGGGTACTAGGGTGCATGTGCCATAGTAGGCTGCACCAAACCACGATGTGTCAGAGCAAGAGATCATTGATAGTCTCAGAGCACAGATACAGACACTCATGACAGAGAGAGAGACAGTTTTTAGGAGACAGTAGGATACTCAGGGCCTTCTTGATCATATTCAATAGGTTGGATCAAGCACTCTCTTAGCTGATACTATTAGAGCACTAGTTCAGGCAGGGAAGGAGACTTCCTGTTGGCGACGACTATATGAGGATGTAGTCGCAGAGAGCCAGAGAGCAGGTAGCTATCATACCATCATGTTGATGGATACTAGAAGTGGTGGAGTCATAGGGCCTCCTCAGAGGAGTGGTGATCATGGGAGATAGGCATCTAGAGGATCTTCTTGTCCACAACCACAAAGATGGACAGAGTCAGGTGGTAGTGGTACAGGAAAGTCGTGACTTGACTTTGAGGCACTTGTATTTTTTTATCTGATATCATTGCATACTTGGACTTTTATTGTTTTTATGATGATCTATATGCAGACATGGACTCTATATGATGATGATCTTTTATTATGCATGTTATTCTATATGATGATGATCTATATGCATTGACGATGTTTTTCTTTCTTTTCCTTATGATTATGATCTATATGATGTAATGATAAAAGTTTTTTGATTTTTGATTTTGATGACCTTGGATGCAACTGAAAATGATAACTAACTTAAATGATGTGTAAATGAAATGATCTATATGGGAATGAAAATAAATGATTGATTGATCTTTTGGCTTTTGATGCACATGAATGCAAATGAAAATGATGTGAAAATGCAAATGTTTTATTTTATATGCAAATAATGATGAATAAATCTAAGTGCAAAGATGCAATTAAATGAGTTAAATAGATAATAATGCAAATAATAATGATGATACACTACATGCTTAATGAAATGAACTTAATTGAATGCAAACTAATGCAATGATTTAAAATGTAGCCAAATGAAATGGATGATGATTAAAATGATTCTAAAAATGAATGCACCTACATTGATCAAAATGCAAATTGTTTTTTTGTTTGTCCAAGTATACTCAATCTTTATTCATTGACCATTGATTTCTTAATGAATTGAGATGCTTATAATGCAACTAATAATGAATGCTTATAATGCAAATGAATAATGGGCTAATCTAAAATGATCTAACTAAAAATTATACTGCCATTCGTCATATGCTTGCCTTGTAATATTGCTTGATTTCATCATTGAGCTTTAAAATGTTGTAAGAAAATACAAGCAACTTGACATAATGATCCAAGATGACCTAAGTATTTCTTACATGGATTTTGCTATAGCAAGTTAATACAAGCAACTTGATATAATGAGTCAAGTTGACCTGAGTATTGCTTGCAGAACAAACAAGGATTATCCCCTTTCATGCATGACTTGGAACGTCCTCCTTGATCTTTTGCTGATCATATCCTTAGACAAGTACATACCTTAATAAGAGATAAACCACAGACAGCAATCAAAGAAAAATAATCATGCCCCATCATACCTTCTCTAGTCATGAAAATCCTTGAGTCACATAGAGTACATGATCAGCAATAAAATCAAGATATAAACACTGAATCTTGTATGTCATTCACATGTTCTTATGGTCATTAACTGATATAATTATTTTGATGAATGATCTTTGATAATCTATATTTACTTACTGGTTGATTCTTCAGTTTTTGAGTTTCATGATTTAGTTGTCATAAGACGCCTTGATCTTCGTTGCTTTGTTGCTCGTTATCTTTTTCAAAATCCTAGGTGTTTTTGGTTTTTCAAAGATTCAAAAGATCACCTCAGCAAAAAGAATAAGGATTTTTCCCCCTGCGGAAACAAAAATTTATTATGGATATATGAATTGATCAAGATCCAAACCATGGCGGGATACAAATGTAGATTGATTGATTCTGATAAGATCTAAGATAGTGACTATGACAACTGTGTCAAAGATTGATAATTGTTGGTAAGCTACATATTTTATGTTAATGGTTTAGAGAAATGGATGTGAAAGATGGAATGGATAAGCTAGGATATGATGGAGGCGATAGATGCGGTAGAAGTGGATAGGATGGAGTGGATAAGTGCGCAAAGAGATCTCATAGATGGAGGAACTCACCTTTTAGATAGCATTTGTTTACCAAGTTTTCACCATCTAAATTTATTGCATTTTTTTCTTTTCATATTTTGATTTTTTTTTTTGTTTTATGCTTTTTAGGGATTTTCTGCTTTTTTTATTTTTACTGATTTCTTCAGGACTTTATATGCTTTTTATTGACTATTTTCTCAAGACTTTATATGTCAAGCATAGAATTTATTGAGATGAGTAGAATTGATAGGTTCATCAAACCAATCACCTTCAGGGGTAGATAACTTGTATGCTCCTGATCCATATGTTGCTACTATGACAAAAGGTCCTAGCCAATTTGGTTCAAATTTTCCCTTCTTTTCTCGGTCTTGCTGATTTCTTGGATTCTCCCTTAGAACTATATCTCCAATCTAAAAAATGTGCAGCTTGACTCTTTGGTTATAACTTCTTGCCATTCTTTTTTGATATACTTTCAAATGATCTATTGCATTTTGGTGGTGTTCCTGAATCAGTTCAAGTTCTTGGAGTTGAGAGACTCTTTGCTCTTCTTCTGGTATAAGACCTTTCAAGGATACTTGTAGAGAAGGTATCTCTACTTCTATAGGTAATATGGCTTCTGATCCATAGACCAAACAATATGGAGTTGTCCCCGTTGGAGTGTGGATGATAGTTTGGTATGCCCAAAGAGCAGGATTCAGCTGAATGTGTCAATCTTTTCCAACTTCATTGACTGTTTTCTTTAAAATTTTCAAGATAGTTTTTTTTTATGCCTCGGCTTGACCATTTCCTTGTAGATAATATGGAGTAGAAAACCTATGTTGGATATGAAATTGTTCACATAGCTCTTTCACATCTTGATTCTTAAATGGTCTTCCATTATCAATGATATTTGTCATAGCAACTCCATAGCGACAGATTATATAATTCAAAATGAATGATGATATTTGTTTTCCTATCACTGTTGTTAGAGAGGCACTACTTCAATCCATTTAGTGAAATATTTAGTAGTAGTTAGAATGAACTTATATCCATTAGAAGATTAGGGATTTATCTTTCCTACCAAATCAAGGCCCCATTGAGAAAATAGCCATGATCCTGTCATAGGATATAATTCTTGTGCTGGTGCATGAATGAGATTCTCATGGATCTGACATTGTTTGAATTTCCTAGCATAGGTGAATGAATCTCTATCCATAGTAGGCCAATAGTAACCCATACGAAGAAGTTTCTTAGCCAGTGTTAAGCCACTTGAGTGTGTGCCACAAATACCTGCATGAACTTCATTAATAACTTTCCCAGATTCTTATTGTTCAAGATATCTCAATAAAGTACCATCTAGACCTCGCCTATATAGGATATCTGCAATGATAGTATAGCGAGAGGACTTACGGATAAAATTCCTTTTCTGATTGTGGGATAGGTCAAGATGAAGGATATTCTCTTTTAAAAACTGATAAATTTGACCATATAAGGATTGACTGGTTCCTGATATATGGCAAATTCGGTAGATATGATGGGATTGAATGGTATGGGTTAAGATATCTTCCACGAGAAATTTGTAACGATGTTAATTCTCCTTATTTTGCAAGAGAGATGCTATTGTAGCCATTGCATCTGTTGCTTTATTATCATTTCTTGGAATCTGGGTGAATGATATTTCTTTAAAGTGTTCTTTAAACTCCTCTACCAATTGTTTGTATGGCATGCTTATCATCCTTAGTTTGATAATCATCATTTATTTGGTTGATGATAAGCTATGAATCACCATAGACATCTAATTCTTTGACATTCCATTCAATGGCCATTTTAAGCCCAATAGTCAATGCTTCATATTCTGCAATATTGTTGGTGCATGGAAACCGCGGTCTATATGATTTTGGAATTGTGTGTCCCTGAGGTGTGATGAAAAAGATTTCTGCATCTAATCCATATTGTGTATAAGAACCATCAAAGTACAATTCCCAAAATTTTGTACTTACTGTCAGAATGTTTGCATCAAGAAATTCAATGTGCAAAGGCATGTCATGTTGTAAAGGTGCTTTAGCCAATTGATCAGCAATGACCTATCTTTTGATAGCTTTCTAGTCAACATACTCTATATCAAATTCACTCGGTATCATAACCCATATGGCTAGTCTTCCTATCAAGGTTGACTTTCTCAACAAATAATTTAGTGGATCTATCTTTGCTATTAGTTTCACGGAATGAATCAACATATAATGTCGCAGCTTCTGAGTTGCAAACACAACTACTAGACATGTCTTCTCTATTGAAGAATAATTCAGTTCATAGCCTACAAGTGTTCTATTGATATAATACACTGCTCTTTCTTTTCCTTCTTCATCATGTTGTGCTAGGAGAGCTCCTAATGATACATTTTTTGCTAACATATAGAGCAATAATGGTTTCCCTTTGGTTGGTGATACCAGTACTGGAGGATTCATAAGATATTCTTTTATTTGCAAAAAAGCTTCTTCACATTTCTAATCCCATTTGAATGGAATATTCTTATGTAGAAGATGGGTAAATGGATGACATCTATCGGCTATTTGAGAGACAAATATCCTAATTGATTGCAATCTTCCTTGTAAAGATCTCAATTGACTTATGTTCCTAGGTGACTCCATTTCCATGATGGCTCTAACCTTTTCAAGCTCTAACCTTTTCAGGATCTACTTCAATTCTGTGAGTTGATATAATGTACCCAAGAAATTTTCTAGAGGTTACTCCAAATGCACATTTCTTTGTATTTAATCTCAACTGATATCTTTCCAGCCTATCAAAAATATTGATTAAGATATTCAAATGCTCTTGTCTTGTATGAGATTTTGCAAGTATATCATCTACATAATCTTCCATAAATGTATGCATCATATCATGGAAAATTATCATCATAGCCCTTTCAATAAGTTGCTCTTGCATTATTAAGCCCAAATGGCATAACATTCCAGCAATAAGTTCCCCATGCATAGGTGAATGTTGTCTTTTCTTGATCTTCAGGTGCAATTCTTATTTGATTATATCCCGAAAAGCCATCAATTAATGAAAACATCTCATGTCCTATTGATAAGTCTACAATTATATCAATGCTTGGTAGTGGGAAATCATCTTTGGGACATGCTTTATTTAGATCTCTGAAATCTATAGAGAATATTATGCTCTTATCTGGCTTTGACACTGGTACAATACTTGAAACCCATTCTGGATAATCAATAGGTCTTATGAAACCCACATCTAATAGTTTCTTCAGCTCGATTTTTACAAGAAGAGCAATGTGTGGATGCATCTTTCTTAGCTTTTGCTTAACTGGTTTTGCTTTTAAATCCACATTAAGATGATGCATGATAAGATCTGGATTAAGTCCTGGCATGTCTGCATAGGACCAAGCAAAATTTATTTGTCTTTGTTTAAAGAATTCCATGTATTCTTTCCTCTCTTCATCTGATAATGAGGCAGCATAATAAAGTATCTTAGTATCCTTTAATGTACCAATGTTTACTGCTTCTATTGGTTCTATTAGGATAGCAGATCTCTCCTAAAAATATGCAGGAAGAATGTCAAACTTTCCATCTTCTGGCACCTCATAGAGGTTTTCACCATCAAATATGTCCTTTATTTTCCCTTTTGATTGATCTAGTGTTGCCATGAAATGGTTTTCAACAATAGGTCTCTTTCCTTGTTTTATTTCAATTTTGCGACTGGACAGTTTGGCATTCTCCTAAATACGAGAAATGTTACTTGATTCTGCAATGGAAGATATCTTAGGTGTTATGGGTTCGATAGCATTAAGATACACGGCTAAGTCATGATCATTGGAAAAGACATCTAATTCAGGGTTTTCTAAATTATCCCAATCAATTAGTTCAGGATGAAGAAGGGGTAAGTCATAATCATTGTCATCGTTAGGTGTTTCAAAGTTCACGACATAATGATCATAATTTGGCATAGAGTAGGTAATATCCTAGATCTAATGATTTTGAGAATTGTCTCTCCCAAGTGTATTCCAATTAGTTCTAACAAAATCAGTATTAGTATTTTGTAGTTCACACTCAAGTGGTTCTTCAGCTGACATTTGTCCCTTAAACAAATGGATTATATCAACACACACATCTTTAATACTACAAATTCCTTCTTGATTATTTTCAATGACTTCATTTGTATTTTGAAGTTGACATACTTGTTTAAATGATAAAGAGGATTCTTTTTCTAGATTTTGTCTTCTTTTAAACTCAACTTCTTCTGGACTAATAGTCAATCCTACTTGACTATTTCTTAATTCTTCTATGGTTCTACCACATCTTGATACATCTTGTTCCTTATTTGATAAAAATCTGATATTTCCAAATGCTTGATCTATCTCTGTTTGTACTTCTTGTGGCGTTACTTCTTTGTCTTTGTCATTCCCCTTCTTTTGTTATTTTGTATATGCCTCTTTTCTCTTAATTCTGAGTTCTTCTCGTCTTCTTTCTAACTCCATCTTTTATTTTGTAATAGACAAGTCTTCCTCTGTAATAGTTGTTTGTTCTTCATTATTTTCTTACTTGATGTACTAGATAAGACATCTGGACCCCATTCATACTCGTTTGAATCTGTCTCCGAACCATGGTCTAGGACTACCCCACTATACCATATAGGAATGTTAGATGGTGCAAAAAGTTCCTCGATTTCTACCATCTCTATTTTTACTGCTTCGGGAATATCTTGTTCAGATTCTGCATTTGCTCGTATTTCTTGAACTTGTTGACAAGATTCTTCTCTTCCTTTGATGGTAATCTCTTCTTCTTTCTTTTCATGTTCTTCTTGTTTCTTTTGTTTATTGGTTACTATTTCTGCTGCTTGATGTAGCTTTTCTAGCCAATTTTCTTCTTTAGAGACTGATTTCTTTCCCCACTTTGATTATTAATAATTATGATGCTTTTGATTTGACTTTAGATATCCAAGTCCTGACTTATCTTCTTTAGATTGTGAGTGGGGACAACCAACCAAGAATGTCTTTGTCTTCAGTTTCATCATCAAGAGTTCCAGCTCTAACAAATGTTCCATTAAACATATCTTTTGATCTCTTTGAGGTCTTTGATTGGATATTTGAAGGCTTCCCATATGACTTAGGGGAAAGCGGAAAATTATGCAAAGAATAATTTCCCATTCCTTCATCATTTAATTTGAGCTTTTTCTCAAAGGTTTCCCATAACTTTTCTTGAATTTCTTTGCTAAGATATATTGATTCTCTGTTATTTGGAACTCTTGTATCTTGTGTTGGCTTCAAATTATTGCAATATTGACTAGAATCTGCAATTATAGTGATCTCTTGTCTTTCATGAGGAAATTTTACACATTGATGATACGTAGAAGGAACTACTTGCACATTGTGAATCCATGGCCTTCCCAGAAGAATGTTGTAAGAGAGGTTCAAATCTAAAACCTGACACAATGTATTCCTTTGGACGGGTCCTATTTTGATTGGTAACACCACGGTTCCTTTAGAAGAACGTTATGCTTCATCATAAGCCTTAATGGTTATTTTCTTCTTTGGATCCACTACATTTTCTGAATATCCCAAAGCTTTTATCAAACTTAATGCACAATGTTTAAGCCGGCTCCACCATCTATGAGTATGTGTTTGACACGTGTTTTATTAATGGTGACTTCAACATGTAAGGGAGCATTGTGAGGATGTTGTAAGGACGCATCATCATTTTTAGAAAATGATAACAAATGAGGGGCTATAAGGTGTCCCACAATGTTTTGGAATTGATCTATATCTAAGTCTTTTGAAACTGTTGTTTCCACTAAAGCTTTTTCCAAAATTTCCTTATGCATAGGTGAAACTTTGAGAAGTTCCAAAATTGATATTTGAGTGGGTATTCTTTGTAATTGCTCTACTAAATTGTATTGTTGTGAAGTGGATGTTGGGTCTTTTGTTATACCTAGAAAGGTAACCTTTCCTTTGCTTCTCGTAATAACATTGATTGGCTCTGAAGGTGGATTATCTTTAACAATGATAACATTTACTACATCATCATATATATGTGTAGTTCACTTTGTCTTTTCCTTTGTCATAATTTGGAAGTGGAGTTTTGAAAGCTAGGTGTGATTCATTTGTCTTGTGGCTATCCACTGTGATAGTTCCATTATCGATTAGATCTTGGATAAGGTGTTTCAATCTTTCACAATCATTTGTTTGGTGTCCTTTATTCCAATGGTAATTACAAAAATGATTGTCATTCCACCAATTTGGCTTGACTTGTGGTTCATAGCCTCTTGCTTCTGGTAACACAATCAGTTTGTTGGAAAGAAGAGTTTTTAAAGCCGATTCCAATGGTTCTCCAATGTTTGTGAATTTCCTCCGAGGATTGGAGAAGGACTTGGTTTTATTGTTTTCTTGATTGTTATTGCTTGGAATTTGACTTGATAGATTAAAAATTGGTTGTTGTTGTTTTGTAGCACTATATCATCATTTCCTCCATTGCTAACATTCCTATTCTTTGACCAAAACTTGAGTTTGTCATTGTTGCCATTGTTGTTGTTGTTGTTGTAAGAATTATTGTAAAGTTTTAGCTCTCCTTTCTTTACCATCGCGTTCTCTATTTTCAGACCATTCTCAATCATCTTGACAAAGGAGGGAGGACATTGCATTCTTAGTCAATAACTCATTTCACTAATAATATTATTGATGAATATGTCCATTTTTTCTTGATCAAGCACTTCTCTTGGATACCTATTAAACATGTGTTTCCATCATTGTAAGAAGATCATAAAAGATTCACCATTCTTTTGTTTATCATTACATAAATCCAGCATTGTTATCTCATTCCTTACATTGTAGGAGTATTGTGAAATAAATCTATTCATGAGTTCTTCAAAAGATTTGATTATGGATGGTAATCTTGAAAACCACTCCATTGACTATCCATTTAAACTCCTAGGAAAAAGATGCATTAGGTAAGTTTCATCGTGCACGAATTCCATACTCATAGTACAAAATTCCCTAATGTGATCTTGAGGATCAGATTTTCCATTGTATTTGTCATATTTAGGGATCTTGCAATGTTGTGAAAATGGTACCATATTCAAATTTTTATCGAAAGGATATGGGCAGATATCTTCCAATGAATACTTCTTGGAGCTTGTTCCATTTTGCATATCTTGCATCTGTTGTTGTAGAGTTTGCATTTGGTGAGTAAGGTTTAACAACGGATTATCCATATAACTTCTCTTTATTTCTTCGTAAGTTCTTTTATCACTACACTCTTTTCTTTTATCATCACGTTCTTTTCTCGTCTCTTCATGACCTTCTTTGTTTAGATCTCCATTGTTTGAATCATCTATGTTTTGGGTGTTATTTGTCTTTGCATCTTGTTTTAAGCTTTCTATGTTAAAATCTTGTGGCAATTTAGCTCCAAATTTTGCCAACATTAAGAGCTATTTCTCTTCTTGTTTTGCCAACAATTTTTCCATTAGCCTATCAAATTTGAAATCTTGCTCAAGGTCTCTAATGGTATTATTGATTACTTCTTCGTCAATAGCATTATACCCAAAAGTTTGGAATACAGGATTATCTTCTTCCTCTATTTGTTTTTGTTGTTTTCTAAGTTGTTTGTATTGAGCTCTAGTCCAAACTGGCATGTGATTATTTCAAAAAAAATGAAATTTCCAAAGGACAAAGTCAATAGGTGATTATTGGTTTAGGAAGATATGCTTTGTTGATTTTACCGCTATTGTTTGTTCATTGTGATAAAGCGTCTCTTTGTTGAAAAGCTCGTCCTTGCAAAATTTCTCTATCAAACTCTATACCATAGCCATGTAAGTAATGACGAAAATGGTGTAGGAATGTCATGTGTTTTAATATGATCTTGCGATTGATATACAATACTCTTATTCTTTTCTGAGTAGCTTTATAACTGGGTTTTCTTTTCTTAAAGCGATACTTAAAAGTCATATAAGCATATGACAGTTTACAAGTTTGTTTGATTCCAATGTTGGTGCAATTTTGATTTTGATATGACCTATGTTCAAAATAGGAAAGATATATCCAAGATAATGAACATAAGATGAATTGATCAAGCTTCATGATAGAGGATTTGATATATCTTGATGAGAGACTTGACAATGATGTTGATCTTTTTCACTTAAGATGTTTGAATCAATAGCTTGTTGAATGTTTATGCTTATAAAAACCTTTCGGAAATAGCATGTTGGATTAGTGACCAAGTTGTTGAACTAGTTTGAAAATGCGTGATAGTTTAGAGACAAATCTACTCAAGAAGTGTTTTGATACTGATGCTTTGACACTTTAGTTTGATCTTGTGTTTAAATGTTGGAAAGCCTTTGTACAACCCTTTTGATCAATTTTTCCAGCAATTGGTTGGATTTTTGCTCACTCTTAGATAATGATTTTCTTCAATTTTTGACCATTTGGATCATGTTACATACATAGAAGACACAATGTTATAAAAACAAAATGCACAAACAAGTACAAATCTCATGGCAGGCTGAGGCAATAATTGTTGAATCTCACATGGGGTTTCCCCTGAGGCTACGCTATTCAAAGCAGATATTTATATGCTTGACCCCACTGGCTCCACCCTCAGCACTCACTTCTTTGGGGCAGCCAAGCACCAGTTTCCATGAAAACTCCCCGTGGCAAACTTTATATCTCTACTAAGAACCATATGTGTGTGAG
The DNA here is from genome assembly GCF_030272615.1 of Cryptomeria japonica. Taxonomy (NCBI): domain Eukaryota; kingdom Viridiplantae; phylum Streptophyta; class Pinopsida; order Cupressales; family Cupressaceae; genus Cryptomeria; species Cryptomeria japonica. The sequence continues at coordinate 615,545,827 of NC_081412.1, read as the reverse complement.
CCGCTTCAAAAGTCCAACCTCCTGCACCAACAACTAGAAGGATTTTGGAAACTAGTACAAGTGGTTTTTAGTAAGGGCTTCTGGTCATGTGGCCATACATGCGACACTTCAACTCTATAAATACAGAAGGTTCCCAGCCTATAGAGGTTACACTCCATAGGGTTTATGGAGAAACATAGTGTCAGTATGAACTTATCAGCACATGTTGTTTGGGACTTTCGTCACAAACACAATTTATTTAGAGTGGATTGGAAGGACTCAGTACTAGCCTGTTTCCACTTTGGGTCATTCCCCTCTCACTAGCCCCCTCAAGGTAGCTCGTGAAGGCAGGCCCTCTAAAGGTTATACATAAAAGAAAGTATGTCTGGTTTTTTGGTCACTGTATGATAGTGAGAGAATACTTACCTACTACTTCATCAAGCACAGAAAACACAAGTTTATTTTAACCTTTTAAAGTCTATGTGCAACTATTTTAAAGAAGTCACTCAAAATGCAAGTTGCATGTTGTCAATTTATCCCCTTAGTTAAACTAAATGAGCAAGACATGATGTGTTACTTTCCAAAATAGAGCTCTTAATTAACTAGGTGAGGAAACACATAAAATTTTCTTTAAACACAATCCTGCACATACATGTCAGTAGTTTGAAAAATTTAAGCTCTTGGACGTTCGGACCTGCAAGGAAATTCTGTCAGTTGCAAATAAAAGTGTTCTAACAAATGTGCTATCTTTCACCTCAAAAGCACTAATCTACAGGGCAAAAGTGCTTACCTGCACTACAAAAGCACTGCTTTGTGGACTAAGAAGCTAGAATTCTCTAGCAGAAGCGTTAACCAAACTGACAAATGTGCTAACCTATAGGACAAAAATGCTAACCTAAAGGACAAAAGCGCTAACCTGAAGATTAAATGTGTGAATTCTTGGACAAAAACGCTAACCTACATGAAAGATGCACTAACCTGAAGGATATATGCGCTAACCTATCAAACAAAAGCGTTGTCAGAATTCACACATGCGTGAATCTGAATTACAAATGCGTTAAATTTACTTTTTCAAGAATATTAAAAGTATATGTGAGGTCTTGTAGCCCCACGGTGGGCGCCAAAATGTGTCAACTTGAATTTCATCCTCAGAATGCTACCTGCAACAAGTTAGTTTCTCAAAATACAAAAGAAGTGCTACAGGAAATCCAAACTCAACCAATGAAACTACATGAAATATATATGAAATAAAAATACTATTATTACCTTCATGGTTTATGCCTCATTGTGCCCTAACTCCACTATTCCTGGTTGCAGATGGTGTGCTCTCAGACAAGCACTGATGGCTTCCAAGATGACATATGAAGAATGGACTGATAACTAATAGTTCACTAATGCTATGATATGCAATGCTAAATGATTATGCTAAAATGCTAATTGCTTCAAGATTAAAACTCACTGATGCATAAGTTTCACAAACGATTAACCTGCAAATTCACTTGAAGTCTAACACTCTCTCAACTAAAACTCTTGATTTTATAGACTTTGAGAGGATAAGATGATGTGGCTCAGATCAACGATCATGATCAGATCTGCAGATTTGGATGGTTATGAGCAAAGGTGAAGATTGAGAGAAAGGGCGAAGGAGAAGACAAGTATCACTCATCTCACCTTGACTGGGTTGCTGACTGAAAGAATCTAGGGATGGTTGGAGAAGATTTAGGCATGAGAGGACAAGTGGACTCAAGTCCTTCCTAAGATGTAGGGATGTTGGAGAGAATATAGAAGGAGGTTATGAAATATGTGTACGTACACAATATTTCATTAAATTTGGAGGTTGAAGATAAATGATGAATTAATATTTAAGAAATATTAATTTCTTTAGCCACATGATGGATGAGTTGGCAAAGGGAAGATGAAGTGGAGATGGAAGGTGAGTTGGAAATAAAATTAAATAATTTAAGAAATCATTTAATATTTGAGACTATAGGATAGGAGAATAATCATTAAATATTAGATATTTAATTGATTGAAGGAGATAATTAAATATTAGATATTTAATTAATTAGAGGAATAGAATAGATCAATTAACTAATAAAATATTTCAATTAAATTAATTAATAGAAAGACAAGAAAATGAATTAAATTAATTAATCTTTTCAAATTAACTATTTAATAGAAGAATAATTATTAAATAAATATAAAATATTTATTTAATTGCTCATAGCCATTTTTTATGTGTATACAGTAATCAATCCCACACCTTTGAATATTGTATTTGTTGGAATTATGGGTGAATTGATTGTGTGGCATTGATGTCAACACTAGTTGTTACCGGCAGACATACTTACATTGACTGATATGGATGGTTACCGACAGACAGGTTACTAGTATAAGATCTAGTGTTACCGAAAAAAGAGATTATCTGGTTGGCATTTCCAACATGTTTGGATCAGTAAAGTATATTGGATTTTATGTGTTATATGCTCCATAAGCATGTTTTGGTTAGTTGGTAGTGGCTTGATAATTGGATGTTATCATACACATTGGTAAACCCTTACCGGCACTGGTTTAAGGCTTTACTGGCAGAGATTTCATTGAGGAATCATGATAGGATGCACAATTGGTGTTGGTGCAGCTTTTTTGAGGATTTCAGGATGTTGAAGATGTTCGTTGATCATGCTTCAATTGCTTGAAGACATTGCTTAGGCGTGGTGGACCCAAAATAGGTTTGGTACCTATCTAGGTTATGGACTGGTATCATGCTAACGTGTACTCAACACATTACCAAGATGATTCCAGATATTTTATGGATTTGTTATTATTGTTTTGGTCTTAAGACGACATGGCATATCATTGTAATAAGGAATTATGTAATGATATTATTGTAATATCTTTAGGTGGCCGACCTAATTGGTTTAGGCCTTAGGGTTTTTATAAATAAGAGGTAGAAACTCTTTGTAAAGTATCATGGTTATTGAAAAGGTCATGGTCAAGGAATGTAATGTGTGAATATTGTAATATCATTCTGGCAGAGGAGTTGATCGATCATTGGTGATCGGATTGGTTTCAGAAGAGGATTTAGTCCTTTGGCATTGAGCTTAACCAGGACGTTAATCAGGCATAGTAGATGTTATTTCTAGCAGTTCACTCTATTGTATTGTTGTCCATTTATCTTGAGAAGGTTGTAGCCTGTCTATAGTCAGTGAGACTCTTTTATAATGAGTAGTATGCTCTAGGAAGTGTGCCTTCCCACAAGTACAAGTCCCTCATTATAACACATACTTTTTGCAGAAGTATCATTTGATTATGGGTAGGCTTCCCACCGTGGTTTTTCCCTTTCTGGGTTTTCCACATACAAATCATGGTGTTATGTGGTATGATTACTTTGCATTGATTGTCTGGTTAATTGTCAAGTTGTATTGTTTACCGGTACTTGTTTCTACCAATATCTATTTGTGCTTTACTGATACTTAATCTGTTTAAGGTTATATTATGGATTAAAAGTTATAATCTATTAACAACTGATTCACCCCCCCCCCCCACTCTCAGTTGTTCACCAGTTATCCTAAAAATTGGTATCAGAGCTTTGGTCCTCTTTTGCATAAGCTTAACCGCTTGAGGTAGATCCTATGGCAGCTAACACTTCTAATCCACCGGCAGCTATTTTCAGAAGAGAAATTCCTAAGCTTGATGGAACAAACTATGGGATATGGAAAATTTGAATGGAGACTCATATTAGATGTCTTGGAAAGGATATTTGGGAGATCACTGAGAAAAGATACACACCTTATGATCCGGCATCCGGCAATCTTGCTCCTGTAGACCTTGACAAGAATATTGAAAATGGTTGCGGAGCTAGAGAAGCCCTCTTGTGTGCACTTACTGATCAACAGATCATGGGATTGACTAACAAATCTGTTGGCATATGATGAAGCGGTGACAAAGTATGTTGTCATTGATGTCAATATGTGTTCAAGCAGGTACACCGGTATGCACTGGTATAAATCTTGGAAGAGGTACAGGTCAACCAGTATGAAGAGATGTAGTGAACCAGTGTCAGGGTTTCACTAAGTGTGACTACCAGTTGGTAGTCTCAGCTTTAGGGTTTCTGGTTTGGCAATCTAGCTTGTGTGATGCAACCGATGATATTCTATGATGAGTTAGCTAAGAAATAAGGATGAGATTGAGATGCCACATCAATTTTGTGCACGTGAAGGATTTCCTTGAGGTTCTTGCATGTGAAGATCGACTGCATTAAATGTCTACCTCGAGAATGAACATTCTTCTTAGCGATATGAGAAGAAAGCATGATGGGTTACGGATTTCTATGTATGGTGAAGAATGGATGATGCAAAATGACTTGTGATCTATTTGAGATTGTTTCATTCTATGAAAAGTGTTTGGACAGTCAGGATTGGATTGCTTGTAATTATAAACCTAAGATGCTTAGGGTTTAGGGTTTGTGTTATCGACCTAATTCTTGTCTATAAAGTTGATTAAGTTTTGATATTGTTGTTGTTGGCAAAAGTTGTGTGTGTATCCGAGTGATGAGATACTTGCCATACCAGTGAGTAAAAACTGCAAAGTGTGATTGCAGAGTAGAGGAAATGAAAAGGACCTGCCTTAGCATATAGTGTTGTTATCAGATCAGAGTTTTACATGTTGTCTTCTAACAATTTCAATAGAAGGAAAATCCCTTTGTCGGGTAGCTTTAACAAGCTTACTGTAAAACCTCTAACCACGTGACTCAAGTTCATTGAATTCTTTAAATCCTCTAGCGAGGTAACCTTTAATAGGGTATATAGCCATCCCTTAACCGGGTGATCTTTAATAGGATTGGTTCCTAGAAGAACCTTATTGTAAAGTCTTTAACCGGACTAGGCTCCTAATAGAGAGAGCTTCAAAATAGTTCAAAACAAGCTTGTGGGTATTCATCCCCAATGTGGTTTTTCCCATTTGGGTTTCCACGTGAAAAATCTATGTGTCATGAGTTGTGCATTTTTCATGTGATGATTAAGTATTCTTTGTTTAAGTGATTATGCATGCAGAGCTAATGGTTATGGTATTGTTGATACACCACATGCATATGTTTATGGGTGAAGTAGTTATCAAGTATTGAATGATATTTGAAGCATTCAGTTTTACAGGTTTAAGTTGTCTGAAGTCTTACTGTGTTTAACTGGTATTGTCATGGTTAAGTTCAGTAATGAAGACAACCAGTTAGCATTATTTTAACTTAATAAGTTGCGAAGAAGTTTTTGTATGTACTGATTCACCCCCCCCCCCAGTACTAGTTAGGTTATTTGTTGTTCATCATTATTCATCAAAATCATCAGCTAAGGTTATATGGGACAAATTGCAAACTCTGAATGAAGGTGACCCTACTATCAAAATTGCTAAACTTGATGGTTACCAAGTAAGGTATGAAAACTTGAAAATGGAAGAAAATAAAAGAATTGTTGTGTTTATGGAAAGAATAAATGAGATTGTTATGGGAATTCAATATTGTGGAGGATTTCTAAGTGAAGATCAAATAGTTTCCAAAGTATTGAGAGCCCTTCCACTGGCTTACAAGATGAAGGCAACTGCAATTAATGATTTAATAACAATGGCAAACACTTCAGTCAACAAAGACATTCTGATTGGGAAATTGTCTTCTTTTGAGCTTGAAGAATTTGGATCTTCTGGAGTTGTAAAGTCTAAACCTTCTTTTCATGCATCATCATCAATATCTACTGGCAAAAGTGATTGGAGAGCCCTATATGCAAAAGAATTGGAAGACATGAGGAAAGAAGATGAAGAGCTTGAACAACTTGAAGCCTTATTTGCTATAAGAGTACCTAAATGTCCAACTGGAAGTAAGTGTGTTGACTTGAATTTCATCCTCAGAATGTTACCTGTAAAAAGTTAGTTTCACAAAATACAAATGGAAATGCTAGGAAATCCAAACTCAACAAATGAAACTACATGAAATACATATGAAATAAAAATACTAATATTACCTTCATGTTTTATGTCTCATTATGTCCTAACTCCACTATTCCTAGTTGCAGATGGTGTGCTCTCAGACAATGCACTGATAGCTTCCAAGATGGCATATGAAGAATGGACTGATAACTGGTAGTTAACTGATGCTATGATATGCAATAATACATTATTATGCTAAAATGATTATGCTATATGATAACTGCTATTTGCTTCAAGATTAAAACTCACGGATGCATATGATTAGCTTGTAAATGCACTTGAAGTCTCTTGAAGTCTAACTCTCTCTCAACTGAAGCTCTTGATTTTATAGACCTTGGGAGGATTAGATGATGTGTCTTAGATCAACGGTCCTGATTAGATCTGTAGACTTGGATGGTTGTGAGAAAAAATGAAGGTTGAGAGAAAAGGGGAAGGAGAAGACAAGTGTCACTCATCTCACCTTGACTGGGTTGCTGACTGAGAGAATCTAGGGATGGTTGAAGGAAATTTAGGCATGATAGGAGAAGTGGACTCAAGTCCTTCCTAAAATGTAGGGGTGTTGGAGAGAATATAGGAAATGGTTATGAAATATGTGTACGTACACAATTTTCATTAAATTTGGAGGCTGAAGATAAATTATGAATTTATATTTAAGAAATATTAATTTCTTTAGCCACATGTTTGATGAGTTGGCAAAGGGAAGATGAAGTAGAGATGAAGGGTGAGTTGGAAAAGGGATTTAAATAATTTAGAAATTATTTAATATTTGAGACTATAGGATAGGAGAATAACTATTAAATATTAGATATTTAATTGATTGAAGGAGATAATTAAATATTAGATATTTAATTAACTTGGTTAAAAGGATAATTATATATTAGATATTTAAATAATTAGAAGAATAGAATAGATGAATTAATTAATAAAATATTAATTAATAGAAAGACATGAAATGAATTAAATAAATTAATCTTTTCAAATTAACTATTTAATAGAAGAATAATTATTAAATAAATATAAAATATTTATTTAATTGCTCATAGCCATTTTTATGTGTATACATTTGGCCCCTCTTTGAAATGTTGTCGAGACAACATTGTTTCAAAGATTAAATCAAGTCTCGATAATGCGTCTGATGAAGATGAAAATCCTGATTTTGTGCCCCCTCAAGAGATTGATCATGAAATTGTTGAAAACTCTGATTTGAATGATTAATCTCATGATAATTCATAAAATTTTAGTCAATTAAATTCATTTGTAAAAAACAAATTAAATTTCTCCATTGAATTGCATTAATTACACTTCCAAAGAGTAAATATAAAATTAACCAAGGTTAATTTTTATTTCATTGTTATCCTTGTCAGCTTGTGAAGAAAATATTCCTGTTGAGGTGCTTATCAGTTATCATCAATGCATTGATTGATTGATTGATTGAGTGAGTGATTGATTGATTGATCGATCGATCGATTGATTGATTGAGTGAGTGAGTGAGTGATTGCTTGATTGATTGATTGATTGTGTTGATTGCTTGATTTGAAGAAACCAATTTAGTTTCTGATACAATAGTTTATCAAAGTTTTGATTGAATTCAGTGATTGATAGAAAACCATGATTGATAGGTTTTAAAATGATTTGATAACGTAAATTGCTTCAATTTGATGTGATAGATAGATAGCATAGATTGCTTTAGTTTGATTTGATAGATAGATGATGATTTAATGATTGATTGATTTCTCTTGATAAATAGGAGAAACTAGATGTTCTCCAGTGTCGGGAGAAATTACCAACAGTACGTCATTTAGTGCCAGAGCTAACATAGGCTGAGGTTAGACATATAGATTCTTGTGGTTTACGCCATCTGTTGTATATGCCTCAGATTATGCATAATAGAGGATTGTTGACAGCATTAGCCAAGAGATGGCATAGTGAGCATAACACTTTTCACTTTCCCACAGGTGAGATTAGTGTGACACTCGAGGATGTCTATAAGATTCTACACATCCCAGTGACTGGTGAGTTAGTGCAGTATGATTTTTAGGATCATGTTGGGACAGAGGCTTGCAGAGTCGTGTTTGCTAGTGATAGCATCACTAGAGGAGGGATCCAATGGGAGGATATGGTGATGTATTAAGAGACTCTCCCTGTGATTCTTGTTGGTTTGATTGGAGGATTTATTTGTCCTAATAGGCAATCGCGAGGTTTTTCTATTGGATGGGGTCAGATTCTCCTGAGTATGATGCAGCATCGTACTCGATATGCTTGAGGTGTTTGTATGTTGGCTCATTTATATCATGATCTTCATCAGGTAGTGTATGATGAGAGTGTGAGTTTGTCTATAGGATGCACTTTATTGCAAATCTGGTGATGGGAGAACATTGCTTTTACTTGGCCTATCCATCACAGAGTTTGTGGAGAGACAGCCATATGTATATTTTTATGCAGGTATCCTTACTCAGCATAAGCTGGGTAAGATGGAGTATTGGCATTGGGTGCTTAATTCATTGGATAGCATTACTTGGAGACCATATGTTGATTGTGAGCCATGGATGGATGATGCATGGACATTACCATTTATCATGCAGAGTAGATATCTCATTTGTCGAATGCCTTACATTGTTGAGCTATAGTTAATTAGTCGCATTCTGAGACAGTTTGGTATCATTCACCCTATGCCTATTGGTGTGACGATATATGCTCAGCGTTACAGAGACAGATGAGATTGGGGACCTTCCTTGTCATTTGAGATTGCTCATGCAGAGTTTGTTGCTACTCCGAGAGTGGCTTATGATATGATATCACACATTCTTGATCATGTGGTTATTGCAAAGTATGCTCAGTACATATTAGCTCATCCATTTCCTTGCATTACTGATCCAGCAAATCCTCCTCCTAGCTCAGGAGATGAGGATGATGATTTAGATGATCCAATTTTTAGGAGACATAGATGAGAGCTCAAAGTTGCTTAGGAGGTCAGGGGAGGTGGAGATGAGGGTGGGGATGGAGGTGGTGGTGGTAGGAGACCTGAATGGAGGGGAGGTCGACTGAGAGTCCGTGGAGGATCGTTTAGACCGATTGGCAGGATTGGGAGACCACGTCCTATGGGTGGGAGGGATGTTGGACAGATTGGGAGGGAGCATGGTAGGGCAGGTATGAGATCACCAAGAGGGTTTCCATTGATAGGAGGAGGCAGGGTGACTAGACTAGATGGGGATTGTGGGAGAGGCATTGATTTTGGATAGATTCAGCCAGACCCTAGGGTTATTGCAGTGCATGGTGGAGATGATGATGATCATGAGGATCATGTTCCCCTCATTAGATGACAGGTTTAGAGAGTTACTTAGATGGAGATTCCAGTAGTTGGACTAGTTGGTGGTGAGGAGGGGATTGGGATTCATGCACCACAGTAGGATTTGCTAGAGCAGGATGCACCAGTGCATGATATGCCAGAGCAAGATGCGCCAGAGCATGATGTGCCAGAGTAGGATGCACCAGAACATGATGTGCTAGAGCAGGAGAATATTGACAATCTTAGAGCACAGATTGATCAGCTTCGAGCATAGGTGCAGACTCTTATGGCTGAGAGAGATAGAGCTGTTAGGAGACAGCAAGATACTCAAGGTCTTCTTGATCATATTTAGCAGGTTGGGTCAGGTACTCTCTTACCTGACACTATTAGAGCATTATTTCAAGCCAAGAAGTAGACTTCCTACTAGCGACGATGATATGAGGAGGCAGTTGCAGAGAGCCAGAGAGCAGGTAGTTATCATACTACCATGTTGATGGATACTAGCAGTGGTGGGGTCATTGGACCTCCTCAAAGGAGTGGTGAACATGGGAGACAGACATCTGGAGGATCTTCTCTCCCACAGCCATAGAGATGGACAGAGTCAAGTGGTAGTGGTATAGGATAGTCGTGACTTGATTTGGAGGCACTTGTATTGTTTATTTGATATCATTGTATACTTGGACTTTTATTGTTTTTATGATGATTCTATATGCAAACATGGACTCTATATGATGATGATCTTTATTATGCATGTTCTATTTGATGATGATCTATATGCTTTGTTTATATGGATGCAATGATTATATGCTTTGATTATATGGATGCAGTGATTATATGGATGATGTTCTATAGGCATGTTACTCCTATTTTATGATGATGATTTATATGTTGATGCTTTTGTTGATTTTCAATTTTGATGATTCTTGGATGCAAATGAAAATGATTACTAACTTAAATGATATGTAAATGATGAAAATGCAATGATCTATATGGAAATGCAAATGAATGATTTATTTAATGCATATGACAGTGTAAATACAAATGATCTATATGAAATGTTTTTGATTTTATATGTAATGTTCATGAATCTAAGTGTAAAGATGCAACTAAATGATCGTTAATGAACTTTTAATGATAATGCAAAATACTAATGATGACACACTACATGATGAATGAAATGCACTTAATTTGAATGCAAACTAATGCAATGATAAAATGTAACTAAATGAAATGGATAATGATTAAAATGATTCTAAAATGAATGCACCTATAATGATTAAATGCAAATTGTTTTTGTTTGTCCAAGTATACTCAATCTTTATTTATGACCGTTGATTTGTTAATGAAATGATATGCTTATAATGCAACTGACAAATGAATGCTTATAATGTAGGCAAATAATGAGCTAACTAAATATTGTACTACCATTCTTCATATGCTATCTTTGTAACAGTGCTTGATTTCATCATTGAGATTTAAAATGTTGTAAGAAAATACAAGCATCTTGACATAATGATTCAAGATGACCTAAGTATTCCTTACATGGATTTTGATATAGCAAATTAATACAAGCAACTTGATATAATAGATCAAGTTGACCTGAGTATTGCTTGCAGAACAGACAAGGATTATCTCCTTTCATGCATGCCTTGGAATGTCCTCCTTGATCTTTTGCCGATCATATCCTGAGACAAGTACATACCATAGTAAGAGATAAACCACAGACAGCAATCAAAGAAAATAATCATGCCTCATCATAGCTTCTCTAGTCATGGACATCCTTGAGTTGCATAGAGTACATGATTAGCAATAAAATCAAGATAGAAACATTGAATCTTGCATGTCATTCACATGTTCTAATGGTCATTAACTGATATAATCATCTTAATGAATGATCTTTGAAAATCCCGTATTACTTGCTGATTGATTCTTCATTTCCTAAGTTTCACAATTCAGT
>NC_081412.1:614608881-614629135 GCF_030272615.1 Cryptomeria japonica | reverse complement strand
CATGTCCCAAGATAAGGTTTCAATATACATCAAAGGATGGTACTTCTTGGTAGTCTCATAATTATCTCCTTAATGTGCAATATATTTTGTTTGTTTTCTATGTCGAGATATCCACATGAAATATTCATTTCATAGAATGAAAAGCTCAACTAGTTTATATTAGGAATTATGGCATGACATGAATATAATAAATAAGACTCAATTTCCTCTTTTTGTCTACAATTTTTTTAGTGGATAAGATCAAATTTGTTTGTGCGTGCTTATGAGCTTTTTGCACGTCTTAATGTTTTTACTACCCACTGTTACACTAGATATATATTTTTCTATTTTTCTTATCTTTATTGGAGTTATTGTTAAGGTTAAGCAGATCTAGAGCAAATACAAATTAACAATTATATGAAAATTTGAATACACAAAGATGAAGAAAAATACACAATACAAATAAGATAGAGATTTAACGTGGTTCACGTAAGATGGGCTACATCCACAGAACACAATAGCCCAATATTTTTTTATTATCCAATGAAATAATACAACACTATTACAATGCCTTTTAAATTCTCTAGCCGCTCATAATATGCAATTTTTAGGGCAACATACAAAGTCATCTTTTTAAGGGTTTTTTCAATGTCATTTTTTTCTCAAAAAAATGGAAAAAATAATCTCAAGGGCTTTGCCCCCAAACCTTGACAAGGATACATTATGAGTGTACATTACTTGCATTATCAGTCACCACATATCTACCTTTATTTGTTCAAACCCCACAAAACCATCAATCACTTGCAAGAAAAATACCTATAAGAAATGGAGATCAAGAAAGATATAATTTATCAACAAATTGAGAATTGTAGTGATGCACGAAAGATTGATCATGCAAATGAATACAATGGATTTGTATAGAAAGGATTAAGAAACCCTACATGAAAACACTAGAGTTAGATTAAAAAAGAGCTTGGTAAGTGTCCACGTCATAATGAATGATACAACATGAGCTAAATAAAGCTCAGTATAGTCACAGATAAAAAGAAATCCTAAGTTTAGTTTACATGAATAAAGTAATATAGGACCTAATTATATAATTGATTAGATAATGTTCTAATTGCTCCAACAATCTCTACGGAATTTTTTTCGATTAAGTTAAAATCAAGTTTTGAAGGGGCCTTGAAACCCTATTACAAAAAGATAATCAAAAGTTAAGACATTAAAGACTAGCTCGATAGAGAAAAACACAAAAAAGAGACAGTTGGCAAAGACAAAAAGCCAACAAGAAGCCAAAAGAGGAAAAGGGCCAGCATAGAGAAAACTAAGGGATAACAATGAGCAATAGACCCTACGAAAGGTTTATGATTATCTCTGCCACTTATTTCTCCAGATGGACCTTAAAGGAAACAACGCTCTTCAAATCCTCCAGCTCCTTGGCATGTTGGGTCATCTTCCTGGTACTAGCACGAGTTATTTTGCCATGACTAGTAGTCCCCCCTTCAAGAGTCAAAACCTTATCCTTGATAGTATAAATAGTATTCTTTTCCTGATGGATCTATTCTAGTTTGTTGATCATCACACTGAAGCTGTCGGCAGAAGCTTTTAGAATTTTTTGGCTTTGTTCTCCAATTTTCTTCAGGGTGTTCTCATGATTGAGGACTTTCTTCTCTGTATCATTGAATCTAGCCTCCACAACCTTAAATTGAGAGCCATACGCTCTAGTGATAGCCTTCTCATCACTGATAACTTTAGTCAATTCATTCAAGTAGTTAGGCAGGATACTAAGCTTACCTGTTTTAACAGCTTCTAAGGTATCCACTTTCCTGGATGAATCCTCTTGCTTGTTCTTCAAACTATCCATCTTAGAATAGACCCATTCAATAACCTTGCAGAACTCCATCATCCCACTCTTTGCGGTATTCAACATGGTTAAAGGAGAGTTTCTACTATCAATGATCTCAGAGACCGTATTATCCAAGGTCTCCACATTAACACCACTAGTATTGGGAGACAAAGTATCGCCTTCCTTCACCATCTTCCCATATTCTTCAACATAATCTGACCTTTTATTAAGATCCTGAGGATTGGGTTGGACATTAAGAGAATCATTCCCTTTATCTAGGCTGATATCTATGATGACAGGGCTCTACTTGTTTTTCTTTGTAGGCGGTGGGGTAACATAATCACTATCAGTCTCCATCCCCTTGTCATCCTCTTCATCATCTTCAAGCCAGTTATCCTCCTCTTGGACCTTCTTGTTCCTTTAACCCCTTTTCTAGCTTTATTTTTTTCGGACCCATAATCCAAATCTTTGTCCTTCCCCTTGCTAGAACCTTTAGCAGAGGTAATCCTGTCACCATCATCTTCTCACTCAGTATCAGACACCTCATCTTCACTACCTTCTAAGTTATCAGACTCATCATCCGAATTTGAAAGATCAGTGATAGAATGTTGCACATAGGAGGCTTTGACATGTTTATATAAAAGCAACATTAACCCTTCATGCATGGGAGGGTTGTTGTCCGAATTAGCTCTAAAATCCTTAATGCTAGTGATAAGGGAGATAAACAAATAGAAGTGTAAAGACACCAGATCTTTATGGAAAAAATGATTTAGAAGCACAAAGTGATAACCATAGACATGAGAGTATCTACCATCAAGAGTAACATATTGCATGACTGCAAACAAAATCCATCTCCATACCTTCTTTATCACTTTCAGTGAGTAGTAGGTTTTGCCAGATTTTACCAACTTGGTTTTCTCAAACTCCTCCTTCGAGAGTCACTTGATAGAAGCTTCTATGAGCTTCTTGTCTATGTAATTTTTTTTGCCTCCCATCGGCATACTAGTAACTTCCGTGATCATCCCTTCATCAATTTCAACCTTTCTTCCTCCTCTGGTCATTTTTCCATCTTTCTAATTCTTTTTGAAAATTCTAGTAACAATAGGGTTTTTTCTTACAATTCTCTCCATATACCCTATCATCTTGGTCATTTCTAGAATAGCCCATGCCTTCAACTTATCTTTCCATTCATCATAAGATAGCGGCTCAATTCTTTTCTTGTCACCTCCCATGGCATCAAGAAATAGATTATTCTTATCCTTCACAATGTAGAATAGGGCAAAAATAGAGATCAAGGTGCAGAGCAAGAAGGTCTTCAAAATAGAAATAGGCACCCACAAAGCATGCAGAGTCTTGTCCGCATTAAACACTAGCTCAATCTTCAAACACCACTCTTTCTGATTCATTATGGTCTTTTTCATTGGTAAGTGCAATGTCATTATTACTTATCACTCCCTCATAACCATGCACTCTATCATAAATGAGGAAGGCACGGGCCTCATGAGGAAGATCCATCTCACCTCTCCAGTTCATCATGTGATCAACACATACGCCCATGTTGGTAGCCCAATCAATAATAGTGTTGGTTTCTTTATAATTGTGAGAAACGACACACAACTCGAAAGACTTAATTATCTCCTTAACCTGAGACATGATATTTTTTGTGGTCCATGAAGGGGAGGAAAGGCCCTTTAGGCATTGAAGAATGTTGTTAGAATCTCCCTCGAGCTAGAATTTAGTGAATCCCATTGATTTAACAAGGGAAAGGGTTTGGTAAGAATCCATGGCCTCGACTAAGTGGTTAGTTTGTGATCCCATGGGGAGTGTCACCACCATAATAAAATAACCAGCCTCATTTCTTATCACTCTCCCACACCCAGCCAGCCTCGGGTTTCCCTTGGCTGCCCCATCAAAATTAGCTTTGATCCAACCAGTCAGGGGAAAGGACCACTTACTACTTTCTCTATTATTTTTCTTGTCATCTCTTTCTAGGGAAGCAGAAACATTCCAGATTTTGAAAAGGTTAGACTCATCCTTGCTCCTGAAAAGAAGAGGCAATCCATCAGAATTTAAATTTTCCACAATGGCCCACTTAATTTTGGTAGACACCACTTCAGGAGAGGAGTTGGAGTGTCTGAAAATCTTGTTGTTCATTTCTTTCCAGATTCCCCAAACCACATGAGGCAGAGTGAGGTCCCATAGAAATTTGATAGATTTGTTCAAGGAAAGGCATCTCCAACTAGTGAAACACTCTTGAATAGAGGCAGGAAAGACCCAATTCAGGTTACAAAGCTACAAAATCTGTGACCAAATAGCATAGGAGAAGGGACATTGGATAGCTATATGGTTAATGTTAGACAACTCAGATGACTAGAGGACAATTGAGAGGGGGGGTGAATCAATTGTCAACATATTACAAAATTTTAAGCATTCAAAACCTTATTACTAGAACATATAAATTCAATACCGGAATAATGGATATAGCAATTAAGAATAAACATAAATCACAAAATAGTTACTATCCACCCATAACACATGACACCAAGATTTGTATGTGGAAAACCTGGTAAGGGGAAAAACTATGATGGGAAGCCTACCCACAGTCAGATAATACTTCTATAGTAAGTATGTGATTACAAGATGAGGGTTTTGCACATGTAGGAAGGCCAATAGCCTAGAGCACAGTTCTCATCACAAAAGGAGCCTCACTGACTACTAAATAAATTTAGACAACAATTTAGAAAGAGGAGTGAACTACAAATGTAGCATTTCCTATGCCTGAGTATAGTTCTAGTTATGCTCAGTACTGGAGGTCTTAAACCTCTCTTTCAAACCCAATTTGATCACCTATGATCAACCAAAATCTCTCCATATGATTATAACATTATTCACACATAGATAATCACATACCATCCCATACACATATGATCTACAAAGAGATCTTACGTCATATATACCAACCCAGGACCTAAACAATTAGGTTGGCCACCTAAAACATAATACAATAAATTCATAACAGAAACCTATAATATAATGATCAACCAAGTTGTCCTAAGACCAAAAAAACATAATCTAATCAATAAATCCAACCGGTAATGCATCGGGATCATCCACCAACACATTACATAAACCAGTCCATAACCTAGCAGAATAAGACCGGACCCAAAATATGTTGCCATAAACCAAATCCAACAACATGGATCAATAGGAACACGTAACCAAAATCATCCCAAAAGACATCTAGATGCCACACCAACACCACTTATCACATGCA
The DNA here is from genome assembly GCF_030272615.1 of Cryptomeria japonica. Lineage (NCBI taxonomy): Eukaryota > Viridiplantae > Streptophyta > Pinopsida > Cupressales > Cupressaceae > Cryptomeria > Cryptomeria japonica. The sequence goes on along the minus strand of NC_081412.1, from coordinate 614,624,036 downwards.
TCAAAATATCTTCAAAAAAGATATGTTGATAAAACCCTTACCAGTGACCAAAAGGCTTACTAGAACAAATGATAGTATCTGAGTCATCAAATCTCAAACCAACTGATCATGATATGCATTAGGAACCCATAAATGACCAATCCAAACCAAATCCACAAACCAAAGCATACCGGAGCATACCAGATCAATATCATAATCCAACCACTCTACCAGAACCAACCGAAAACTGGTAAACAACCAAAATAGCTAGTGTTGACATCAATGACAAAACATCAATGCAAGACATAATCAATTCCTCCAAATTTCTAACAATCTCCCCCTTTGGCATTGATGGAAACACTAGATGTGAAAAACTTCCAAGTGCCAAGAAATGCCAAACAAGTCTCCCCCTTTGGAAGACAACCATCAATCTCCCACAAAATTATATAGCAATGAAGCTCTGCAAAAACTCCCTCTAATGAATATATCTCCCCCTTATGTTTTTCACAAGAATATCTATCCCCCTTTGACATCAATTCCAAAGATCTGACATAAATATCAAAGATAAGTCATAAATCCATTGAATCTTATAGCTGACTACTCCCCCAGAGTAGTAGCACCACTACATCAATCTAGAAAGAATAATAGTTTTGATAATGCATACCAGATTGATGCCAATCAACATCACTTGGGTCTCTACCGAAGGGGTAGAAACCACCAATCTATCTTTGAAGTACTCAAATGATTCCTTAGGCAAAGGTTTAGTGAAGATGTCTGTAATTTGATCTTTAGTATTCACATAAACTAGTATGACTTCATTTTCTTCCACCTTCTCCTTCAAAAAGTTATACTTGATAGATATGTTCTTTGTCTTAGAATGAAATACCGGATTCTTTGATATATCAATAGCAGTAGAGTTATCATAGTAAATAACTATTAGTTCATCACAATCCACCTTTATATCCTTCAATATTTGTTTCATCCATATAATTTGTGTACAATTAGTAGCAGCAATGACATACTCAACTTCAGCAGTAGATAAAGAGGTACATGATTGTTTCTTCCTGGTCCATGAAAAAAGTTTCTTTCCAAGAAAGAAAGCTCCACCAGATGTTCTCTTCCAATCATCAACATCTCCATCCCAATCTGCATCTATATATGCATATAATGTAAAGTCATCATTTTTAGGATACCACAAACCATATTTAGTTGTTCCCTGCAAATACTTGAAAAATCCTTTTCACCACACTCTCATGATTCTCTCTAGGATCAATCTGATATGTTGATACAATACAAACTGCATTCATTATATCTGGTCTAGTCTGAGTCAAATATAACAAACCTCCAATCATATACTTGTACCTTGTAGGATTTATTAGTGTTGATGCATCTTTGTTTATCAATTTCTCACTTGTAACCATAGGAGTACCAATCGGTTTAGAATTTTCCAAACCAAATTTCTTCAACAATTCTCTAGCATACTTAGTTTGACAAATGAAATTACCTTTATCAGTCTGAGTAATCTGCAAGCCTAAGAAAAATTTAATCTCCCCAATCATACACATCTCAAATTCATTCTTCATATTGTTACAGAATTCCATACACAACTTATCTTAACCTCCAAAAATGACATCATCAACAAAGACTTCAACAATCAATGTGTCATCATCAATGATCTTATAATATAAATTACTATCAGCTTTACCTTTAGTGAAACCAAGATTCAAAAGATATTTATCCAGTCTTGCATACCAAACTCTAGGGGCTTGTTTCAATCCATATAAAGCTTTCTTTAGCCTGCAAACTATATTTTTGTCATCTAAAAGTGAAAATCCATCAGGTTGGTCAATATAAACTTCCTCTTCAAGATCTCCATTCAGAAATGCACACTTGACATCCATTGGATAAACCTTGTAGTTCTTATGTGCAACATAAGCAAGAAATAATCTCATAGCTTCAATCCTAGCTACTAGTGCAAAGGTTTCATCATAATCAATTCCTTCCAACTGAGAATACCCTTTACAATCCAATCTAGCTTTATTCCTCACAACTTGTCCATCTTCATTCAATTTATTCCTAAAAACCCATTTAGTTCCAATAACATTCTTATTTTTAGACCGGGGAAGTAAAGTCCGTGTGTTATTCTTTTCTATCTAATCTAATTCTTCTTCCATAGCTTTCATCCAACATTCATCTTTACATGCTTCAATTACTCATGCTAGTTCAACTTGAGAAATTAAGCATACCTCATTAGCTGCCAACCTTCTTCTTGTCATCACTCCTTTGTTCTTATCTCCAATGATCTAATCTTTTGAATGATTCAACCTTACATATTTAGGAGTCTTCTAATTTTATGTTCCTCTACCTTGATCCTCATTTTTTGTTGAATTTTCTGATACTGCCGAAATAACTGGTTCAACATTCTATTCTGGTGTGGGTGCTACCTGTTCAGTTATGATCATTTTCGCTGCATATTCTATTTCATAAGTTCTTATTTGACTTATGTTCTGCTCATCCACCTTAACATTAGTTCTCTCCACAATTCTTTGCAATCTTTTGTTATAACATCTATATGTTATTATTTCATTAGAATAACCAAGAAATATTCCTTCATCACATCTAGGATCAAACTTTCCAATGGAATCATCTATTTTTATATAGTATTTACTACCAAAGTTTCTAAAACACTTAACTATAGGTGTATGACCAAACCATAACTCATAAGGTGTCTTACTAGTGTCTCCTTTGATATTAACTATGTTGAATGTGTATACCATCGTGCAGACAACTTCTCTCAAATAGATATGAGGCAGATTGTCTTCCATCAGGTTCTAACTGCATCCCAGATAGTTATGTTCTTCCTTTCCACAACTCCATTCTGCTAAGGTGTCAGGGGTGCAGACAACAGTCTCCTTATCCCATTCTTCTCACAATAGCTATTAAATTCATCCGATGTGAATTCTCCACCTTGATCTAACCTTAAGCATTTAATATTCAATCATGTTTGTCTCAACTTTAGCTTTAAAGATTTTAAACTTTTCAAATGCTTCAAAATTCTCCCTTAGAAAAGTAACCCACATCATTATTGAATAGTCATCAATGATTAGCATAAAATATCTATCACCCTAAAAAAATTTTGATTCTAGAAAGACCAAACAAATCAGTATGAATAAGATAAAGAACATCATTAGATTTGTCCTATATACTCTTAAAAGAAGTTCTGATTTTCTTTCCCATTTGGGATTCCTTACATACTAGATTATAAGGCTTTACAATCTTAGGTATATCTCTAACTACCTTACTAGAACTGATCTTTACAATGCAATCAAAATTCACATGACATAACCTCTTATGCCATAGCCAACTCTCATCAATTTGTGCATTCAAACATGTCTTCTCACTGGAGTTCAAATGAAAGATATTACCTTTAGTCTGAGTACTGATTGCAATCTCCAATCTATATTTGTTGATAATCTTGCATTTTCCATCCTTAAACTTTAATTGAAATCCCTTATCCACCAACTGTCCTACACTCAAAATATTATGCCTTAAACCTTCAACATAGTAGACATTATCAATGTTATTCTTACCATCCAATGATATAGTTCCTCTTCCCTTGATCATGCATGTTTTGTCATCTCCAAATCTAACTAGACCACCATCAAATTCTCGCAAAGATAAAAACTTTATTTTATCTTCAATCATATGATGTGAGCATCCACTATAAGTCACCCATCCATCCTTGTCTTCAACTTTAGCGGCAAGGGCCTTCTCTTCAGGTACCAGATCATCTTCCTTGATAGCCAAGATTACCCATTCCTTTCCATTATTCGATCCACTAGTAGAATCTTGTGTCGGTTCATCATCAGAATCAATCACACCTTCCTCGTCAACAAAGTAGTGTGATTTGTCTTTGTTTCTCCTATACTTATGCTTGTTCTGATATTTATGGTTAGGCCTAAAATATCTTCTATCTCTTTCTTCAAATCTTGAATTCCTTTCAGGACATCTAGATGCAAAATGACCTATCTTATTACATGCAAAATATTTAAAAGATGATATTCTTTCATATTTACTTCATGTCGGTCCTTTAGGTACTCTTCTAGCAAATAAGGCTTCAAGTTTCTCAAACTCTTCATCTTCTTTCTACATATCCTCTAGTTCATTTGCATATAAATCTTTCCAATCACTCTTGGTGGTAGATGATGTAGATGAATGAAAAGCAGGTTCAGATTTTGTAGCTCCAGAAGCTCCAAATTCCTCAAGCTCAAAGGCAGATAACTTTCCAACCAAGGTATCCCTATTAACAGAGGTGTTTGTCATAGTTCTCATCTCATTAATTGTAGTAGCCTTCATCTTATAAGCCGATGGAAAATCTCTTAGTACTTTAGAAACTATTTCATCTTCACTTAGATATCCACCACAACATTGAATTCCCATAACAATCTCATTGACTCTTTCCATAAAAGCAATAATCCTTTCATCTTCTTCCACCTTCAGGTTCTCATAGCTCACCCAGTAACCATCAAGTTTAGCAATTTTAATAGTAGGGTCACCTTCATTTAGAGTCTCTAATTTGTCCCAAATAGCCTTTGCAGTTGATTTCTCAATTAGTCTCATTATTTGTTGATCCTAAAGTGCACACAAAAGGGATTCTCTAGCTCTACAATCATTCTCAAGCTCCTTATCTAGGTTTGTCGGAGGAGGATTGCCAGATACCGGATTAAAAGGTGTAACTCCTTTCTTAGGGATCTCCCAAATTTCCTTTCCAAGGCATCTTAGATGAGTCTCCATTTGAATCTTCCATACCCTATAATTTGTTCCATCAAGCCTAGGAATTTCTCTCCAGAAAATAGTTGTAGATGTACTTGATGAAATTGAACTATTAGATGCCATAGGATCTTCCTCAAGTAGTTAAGCTTCTACAAAAAGGAGCAAGCTCTGATACCAATTGTTAGACATCTCAAATAACCAGAGGACAAATGAGAGGGGGGTTGAATTAGTTGTTAACAGATTATAGAAATTTAAGCATTCAAAACCCTATTACTGGAACACATAAACTCAATACCAGAATAACAGATATAGCAATTACGAATACACACAAATCACAAAACAGTTACCATCCATCCATAACACATGATATCAATATTTATACATGGAAAACCTAGTAAGGGGGAAAACCACAATGGGAAGCCTACCCACAGTCAAAAAATACTTCTGTAGTAAGTATGTGATTACAAGATGAGGGGCCTACACATGCAGGAAGGCCAACAACCTAGAGCGCACTACTCATCACAAAAGGAGCCTCACTAACTACAAAAGAAATCCAGACAACAATCCAGAAAGAGGAGTGAACTAAAAAGATATCATCTCCTATGCCTAAGTACAGTTCCAGTTAAGCTTAGTACCAGAGGTCTTAAACCTCTCTTTTAAACCCAATTCGATCACCTATGATCGACCAAAACCTCTGCATATTATTAAAGCATTATTCGCACACAGATAATTGCATAACCATCCCACACATAAATGATCTACAAAGAGATCTCATATCATATATACCAACCTGAGACCTAAATAATTAGGTCGACCACCTAAATGATAATACAATAAATTCATAACATAAACCCACAATCCAATGATCAACCAAGTTGGCCTAAGACTGAAACAACATAATCCAATCAATAAATCCAACTGGTAATGCATTGGGATCATCCACCAACACGTTATATAATCGGTCCATAACCTAGCAAAATAAGACCAGACCCAAAATAGGTTGCCATAAACCAAATCCAAAAACACGGATCAACAAGAACATGAACAAGATAACCAACAACATCCTAAAATTCATCTAGAAGCCACACCAACACCACTTATCACATGCATCAAAAGATCTTCAACAAAGCTCTGCCAGTAAAACCCTTACCGGTGACCACAAGGCTTACTAGAACAAATGATAGCATCTAAGTCATCAAATCCCAAACCAATTGATCATGATATGCATCAAGAACCCATAAATGACCAATTCAAACCAATTCCACAAACCAAAGCATACTGGAGCATATCAAATCAATATTGAATAATCCAACCACTCTACCGAAACCAATGGGAAACTGATAAACAAACAAAATAGCTAGTGTTGACATCAATGACAAAACATCAATGCAACACATAATCAATTCCTCCAAATTGCCAACAGTTGACACTCTCTTCCTCATTTTGGCAGAGGTAGCACCTATTGGGCAAATGGAAACCTCTTTTGCAAAGATTATTAATGGTGAGGATTTTATTCTGCAGAAGGAGCCAAAAATATATATTGATCTTGGGAGTGAGACCATTGATCCAGGCTTTAGACCAACAAGGGGGAGGTTTAAGAGACCGAGACAACAACAAAACAACAAAGGCCACCGAATAAATACCGTAGGAAGTTCCTGCCCAAATGACTTTATCTTCAAGAAGAGGGTCAATCAAGACAGAATTAAGTAGAACCACAACAGGGTTGAGGGATAGGTCTATGGAACTTAGATTCACCTAGTGGTTATCCCTCCAGTAATCAACCACCTTGATACCAAATCTGGCCTTACACTTAGAGATAAAGGGAGAAAAATAAACCTTATTGGGATGAAGAATCCTCCCAAAAATTGACTTTTCTACCATCACCAATAGTCCATATTTTACCTAATCCAGCTACTATTTTAGATTGGACAACATTGTTCTAAATAGAAGAACCAATAATCTCTATAGAAATGTTGTTCCTTGTTTCATTTATATTATTTTTTTCTTCTCTCTATTATACATAGAATTTTTATTTGATGTAGTATTATTAACGTTGCTTCATGTAGGCACTTACCCATCTCATAATTGACATCCAATTTTGTAAGAGAAAATTTAGTTTATTAAAAAAAATGTGTTTTATTTGAGAAATCTTTTTCTACTACATGCAATGAATTATATTTTACTCAATTTTCTGTCTTATCCTCTTTATTAATTTTTTTAAAATTAGAAATAAAGATTAATTACAATAAATTCCAATATAAATTCCCCATTATAACAAATTCAAAAATACAATTATTTTTTATTGATAGCATTCTCTATAAGTAACTGAGAATTTCATAATCTAGAGGCAACTAGTATCAAGTATGGTGCTCAAGAAATTAAAAAATTAGGATTATCTGAAATTCATAAACCAAGAATTTAATATAGTCAAGCGTTGTATTGTTAAGTATACAATCAATTGGAATTTCAATTAGATATTGAATTCATTACACCACTATATTGAGACTTCAAGAAAAAAAAGTGACAAGAAGTATACTTTAAATCTCTAGTAAAAAAAACCCTTAAAATATGATCAAAGAATAAAATACACCTAATACAAGATTGGGCATACAAGCACTTAATAAGATAGGTAATAAGGATTTTATTAATGAAACTAAAGCTATAGTTGTACTATGTTTTTCTCTTACTAGACTATCTATATTGTTTTGTGTTGTAAAATTATTGACCATGAAAATAATAAGGCTATTGTAAGGCCATTGAGCCACTCAAAGTAAGTGTAATGATAGTAAAAAAGGGTTATAAAATCTCTTAAGAATGTTGTGGTCCTCATGGGGGTGTTTAATTGGTTTTTGGATTAAATACTTGTTCATTGAATAACCTATAAATTAGTATGAAATGTTAATAATGTTACCATCTACCTTCTAATACTTATACATCCCTTTTGAATGGGTCATGGTTGTAGATTTTCTTGGGTAAATGATGACTTATTGTACATCAAAGGTATACTTAATTAGAGTAGTAAGGGATGCTAACTCTATAACATTGTTCCTAAAAGTTATTATTTATTTTTATTGAGTGAACCAAATATAAATTTAAGTGGATTTACATCAAGATATAACTTTAGATGTGGTTATTATGACTACAATAATATGATTTCATGTTTGCATTAGCAATATGGCATAGCATGCCTTGGGCTATCAATAAGTATAGTTTGTATAAATGAAAAAAATTAAGAGATCAATCTAACTTCCATGTTTAGGAGATTAATCTATTAGAGGTTATGGGATACTCATGTGGAATTGGGAATTATAATTGAAGTGAGGTCTAAATGGATATGTTGACATAAATGGGTAAAAGTGACATAGTATAAGGTTACTAAATTTGGAATTTTTGTGTAGGCCCTTTGAGAGGCTTTGTAAGGAGAATTATGTTTAACATTCACCCATTTGGAAGTAAGAACGTAGCTGGTCCTTGGGTGAAGGATGCCCTTATGACCTCAAATCTATAGGGGGAGGGTCTAAGGAGGAGGATAACATTAATAATCAGGGTTCTTCCTCGTTGTTGACTTCACCTCTTTGGTAGGCTTTAGATGAGGTTAAAATGTGCATTAGATGGTCATGAAAGAGTTGAGAAAATAACTTGTACGTAATATGTAATGTGGTTTTGAATAACAAGTTACATAAAGTGAATGGGTTGACCTTACCTCTTAAGGGTACATGTTGAGTTGTGACCATCTCGTGTTGTTTCTATGTGATTTCTATGTGCTTGTGAAAATTAACTCCAAACCTATATGAATTTATGCATAGAATCCTAAATTAGTCAATCATGTTATACTTATCCATTTGTTTCTAAGTACTGTGAATATTCTTTCATATGGCATCCACAAGTGTGAATAATTGGGATATTTATGCAATGATAGGAAATCATTGGGTTGTGTAGATGATTGATGCCCAGGATACTGCAAGGGATTAGTCAACATTCACCTAGTTCTTGGAAGTGAAATTGCCAAGGCTACCTTGGATACATGATCTAATACAAGTTAGGAAGTTGTCATTGTACCATGATAATGGTGGATTCCTAGAGATACAATTGCTTTGGAATAGCCAACACTCACATGGTTCACAGAGGTCAAGGAGTGCTAGAGGCTATCTAGGATTTGAAATAGTAATGGTTGCATGGGTAGTTACCTTACCATGTGGGTAGCGGTAACCCGAGCTAACCCTTGTATCAAGAGGGTTTACTATTAGTTACCTATAGCATGAGGGTGATCGATGCCATGTGTTACTTAAGATTGTGAAGAAGATAGTTGAAAGTATCACTAAGGTCACCAAGTGGTATATGTCAAAAGTTATTTCTTCTTGGTTGACCAAACTTGTTGCTGGTGGCCTATAAGTGATTGAAGTCAAATTCCACTAGGATAGGCTAGTGCACTACTTGTGAGAAACCTTTTGATTGAGGATGGACCAGTAGTGGAGTATGAGATGCACCAAATTATCTTCCCAATTTTTTAATCGCATACTTGATCCTATTGGTTTGAGGAAGGACCATAGGTGTAATCCTCTTCCCAAATTTGTTTGTGCAAAAGACCATGGAAAGGAATGAGATCCACAATGTAGTGTGCAATGCATCGATATTCCTTTTCTTTCTAGGATGCATTATGGATCTACATGTTAGTTAGCCATTGTATATGAGCTAGTCATTATTATCTCTGTGGTGCTTATATGAGCCATTCATTATAATCTTTGTGATGTTTGTATTCACCAATAATTATTATCGTTATGATGCTTTTATATGAACTATTCACTATTATCTTTGTGATGGATGTGGTAACTGCTCACTATGTATATGATGTATGTTCAGCTTGTGTATGAGCTACCTCTTTGTGTATATATGTCACTATGTGGGTGATTTGCGATATGACCCCTATGTATATGTGTATGTTTGTACACTAATAATTGGTAATGGTGAGTATGGAACCAAATCCTAATGGCAATTGATGTCTTTTTATTGTTATGGAACTATGTTAATGCATTCACTTAATTAATAGTCAAGGTTTATTTAGTGAGAGTGAATATCTCATACAAGAGGAGAGAATGAATTCCCTCTCACATTTGAATGTGAACTACGAGCCTCTGATTTTTCATGAGAGGATACATAGGCAAGGTCATCATGAACGAACTCTTGAGGCTTAGGTTTGGGTCTAGGGAGGATCCTAATTATGGTATCTTAACACTGTCAAGTGTAAGAATCTGCATGGAGACATTGTGTTATCACCACCATGGTGAATCAAGGAGTTTTAAAATCATCACTCTAAGCTAGATGAAAAATAAATAAAAAATGGTGACTTAAATTCGTAATCAATGTTAAGTAAAGGAAAAAAAAATTGGGGTGGACAAGGAGTGGATTTTATAGTTGTAGTGCACAAAATATATAGTAATTTTATATATTTAAATAGATTGTGATAATAAGAAAATAATAAACATTCAAGCACATTATTAAGTTATTCAATGCATCTACATGCATATAATACGAAAAATAGGCAATTTATTTAATTTCTTTTAAGTTTGGAAGATAATGCATTTTTGGTGTGACTATCAGATAATATATTTTGAAAATATTATACTTTTATTAGAAAATACATGTCGTAAAAATAAAATTATAAATGAATCCTTATAATTGATAGTTTTCTATTTTGTATTACAAATACCTTTGAAATCATTATCAATATTACTATATAGATCTATCTTCAAAATTACTAATTTATTATAAGATTATTAAAAATCTTGTAAATTGGCATACTCTTAAAGATCATATAAAAATTAGAAATAACACCAAAACACATTACAAAACATAAATAATTATCTCTTTGTCCAAACATTATAAAATAACTATTATAGATATGATAAATTTGATAAATATTTGTACCTACCATTCAATACTAATATTTGATATTGGGTCAATGGATTCTGATTAGTTGGTGAAGTTGGTGAAGTTGAATAGTTGTGGATGAACCCACTAGGCCTCAAGTCTTGTTGATGAGCAATGCTTTGACCTCATAAGTTATGATGCCGAGATTGTGCCCTCAATCCTTGAATTTCAATAGAAAATATTTCAACCTTTGACATGTGCTCTCATATCCTAAACTAAAATGATTATAAGGTTGATATAAAGCCCTCCAACAAAACCAAAAGAAAATCTATTAGATCACAATTCTCAACAATGTTTTTTCACAATTAGAAAATATTTCAACCTTTGACATGTGCTCTCATATCCTAAACTAAAATGATTATAAGGTTGATATAAAGCCCTCCAACAAAACCAAAAAAAAATCTATTAGATCACAATTCTCAACAATGGTTTGACCATACTCCTAAACCGGTTGTGGATCTTGACCTGGAAGAAGAGACCTTCCATACTGGAAGTGGTGGTGATGCTACCCCGGCGGGCGGAACTGCGAAGAGAACCAGGGCCAGTATCAAGAAAGTTGTGGCTGCTGCAGCCAAGGATCCTCCCAACCTCAAAGACAACATCAAAGAGCTGCAGGAAATTAGCAGCACCCTGGCTAAAGCCCCAGATAAAATCTGATTCCTGGATGCCCTGCTGGCTTTTAGGGCTTTAGTGGGTTTTCCTCGGTTTTCGCTGGTTTTTTCCTTTTGTTCTGTTTCTCGTGGCTTTGCTGTCGTAGTCTTGCTCGTAAAGGGTTTTGGGCCCCTTCAAAACCTGCATTTTCTTTAATAAAAAAAAATGGTTTTTCAAATTACCTTAAAAGACTTTCGGCCTTGAATATCTGATTCTTGAAATAAAAATCTCCCCAATCCTTGACTTTCAATAGAAAAAAATCCAAACTGTGATGTGTGCTCCCATATCCAAAACTAAAATAATGAAAAATTTAATATAAAACCCTCCAACAAAACAAAAATAAAAATAAAAAAATATTTCCCTTACGTCAGGATTCCGAGCAGTGACTTTTTAAATTGCTCTAAAAGACTTTACGTCTTGAAGTAGAATTCATCGTGCATTTTTAATGAGTCGAACACCTGAATTCTTGAAGTAGAATTCATTGTGTTTCAATTCTATAGACAATCAACATCGATGGATGCTCTTCTGAAGCAATTTGAGAGACTACATAGGCCAATAGATCTGGTGCAAACTCTCCATGAAAGTCAAGTTAAAGAAGTCCCTGCTCGATATATTCTTCCATCAGATCAAAGGTCAGTCCCTGCAATTGAAGCTCCACAATCTATTCCTGTCATCGATCTAGCAGCTCACCACTCAGAAATAGTAACCCAGGTAGCCAAAGCATCCCAAGACTGGGGCTTCTTCCAGGTTTGTACACAAACACTACTAGAACTTACATACCCGAATTGGGTATTTTAAATATTTTCTAGCAGGATCGCTAATTTCAGGGGTTTGCCATTCGTTTTTTAAGGTAATAAATCATGGGATAGATCTTTCATTGTTGGAGAGGATCAAACGGGTGTCAAAAGAATTCTTTGATCTTCCTCTAGAAGAAAAAAGAAAACAGTGTCCAGTAAGGCCTGGTACTCGTATGCTTGAAGGCTATGGCCGCTTCTTTGACATCTCAGATGACACAGTCTTGGATTGGGTTGATGCACTTGTTCACTATGTCTACCCACCCTCTGTCATGGCAGTTGAACACTGGCCAAAAACACCCCACACATACAGGTAAATAAAGTTAATTACAACATACATAGCCAATTTAGATGAATTGATGCTGATTGATTGATGGGTTGATTATGAAGGGAAACCTATGAAAAATATGGAGAAGAGGTGCTCAAGCTTGCAGATAAGTTGCTAGGTCTGCTTTCTGAGGGTTTAGGGTTGGGCTCTGATTACGTTCAAACCCTTATTAAGGAACCCTTGCTTCAGCTCAGAATCAATTATTACCCTCCTTGCCCTCAGCCAGATTTGGTGCATGGAGTTAAACCCCATTCAGATGGGAGTGTGATCACTGTCCTGCTAGATGACCAGGTTGAGGGCCTCCAAGTTCGGAAAGGTGGGAAATGGTTGAGCGTATCCCCTGTTCCTGGATCACTTGTTGTCAACATTGGTGATTTATTACAGGTAGGTTAACTTGTTCAATTTTCCTTTGTGCTTATAATTTTGTTTCTATGCATTTGGGGTTACTGCAGTGTATCATTATTTACATTTTATGGGAATCATTTGCAGATTAAAAAATTGAATCAATCTTCATGACTGCTCTTTCATGAGCTTGAATACACTAGACACTGATGGCATTTAATAGACTTCGAAAGTAGAACTTTGGAGTCAAATCATAATCCAATATATTTTACCATGGTCTATTCAGGAATCAAAATGTACAAAATGTGATTTTACAGTCAATAGTACATTTTGATCTCTGAATAAAAATAACCATATATCTTACCAATTTTCTATAAATCAAAGACCTCCAACATGTTAATTGGACGTTTTAGATAAATAATAAGATATTATAGCCAGATTAAGAAATCCAAGCAAATCAATATAACTGGGGATGTTGGAAGAACAATCTATAGTCTATACTTCAAATGGATGAGTAGCTGGGCAGTAAAGCATTTATGCAAGTCAATTAGAGATTCTAAGTTTGAGTCTAATTTAGATTGTAAAAATAAAAAGATTTTTGACACTTTTTTTTCTTATATGAAGAGTAGAGGAAGGATATCAATAGTCATTTTAGTTAATTTTGTGTATCTTAACTTTCTAAATGGTGCATGGAATTTCAACGATTTTTTGGTCGTCTCCATAGGTGACTTAAGAGCACAAAGCTATTATTTCAGTTCCTGGGTACTTGTGAAGAATGCATGATGATTCATTATGTGCACATTGATCAGAAAGTGGTCATTTAGAGGTGACACCAGATACCTATTTATAAGCACCCCAAAAATTGTGCACTACAACCACTTCAATAATTTGCACAATTAATCCAATACATATTCTTCTATAATTCTTATGAAATACACCTTGATTGGGAGAAAAATCCCAATGATGCATCAACTGTTCAGGTTTGCCTATTATTTGTAAGAATAGATTTTGGACGTTGTTGCTTTCCAGTTTATATGCAAGATATCTTGCTCTTAATCGTTGAGATTTATAAAGATAAATTATGGGTTCCATGATGGCAGATAATAAGCAATGGAAAATACATTAGTGCAGAGCACAAAGCAGTGGTAAATACAAACCAGTACAGGATGTCAGTTGTGCTGTTTCTACTTGCAGAAGATGGTGTGTTGATTGCACCAGCTCCTGAATTGATTGATGAATCTCATCCTAGATTGTATCAATCTACCATATCAGAGGAGTATGTGACCAATTATATGAGCAAGATTAATGAAGGAAAAGCAAACGTAGAAGCTCTAATTATAGAGCAGCATTAATATACTGTACATGGTATGTTTCTAGGATTGCGTTTGATTATTCCCTATAACTGTAAATAATTGTTGCAGAAAGAAGTTGAAATACCCCAAACTTCTGAAACAAGCCTTCATGTACCAGAGATCAAACTCCTTCACCCTAGATAGTCACAACAAGCTTTTATTGATAGAAGCAAGTAGGCTATATGGTATGCATATGACATGGAAAATGATAAATTGGCTACATTTGTACATTATAGTCAGCTTTAATATAGCATTTATGCTTATACTAACTGGATATATGGATTCCTGTTTGGATTAGGGTAGTTTTGTATTAAAGATAATCAACCTAAAGAGTTTGTTGTAGGACATTTTATTGTATTTATATTATAAAATTTAAAGACAAAATGATAAAGAGTATCTTGTTGAAATTGTAGTGATTGGATATTTTTTAAATCTTAATATTTTATTAATTTTTAAAAGGTTTTATGAGAAATAATTAAGATTATGATATTAAATTTTTATTGTTTTAAGCTTATTATTATATAATTAGATCATAAATAGGTTGATTGATTTTCATTGTTGATACAATTTTATATTTGTAGACACATAAAAATTGGCTATGAACGATTAAATAAATATTTATTTAATGTTTATTTTTCTGTTAAATAGTTAATTTGAAAAAATTAATTAATTTAATTCATTTTGTGTCTTTCTATTAATTAATTTAATTGAGATATTTTATTAATTAATTCATCTATCATATTCCTCTAATTAATTAAATATTTAATATTTAATTATTCTTGTGATCAATTAATTAAATATTTTAAATATCTAATATTTAATTATCTTCTTCAATCATTTAAATATTTAATATTTAATGATTATTCTTCTATCTTACAGTCTCAAGTATTAAATATTTTCTTAATTATTTAATCTCTTTTCCAACTCACCTTCCATCTCCACTTCATCTTCTCTTTGCCAACTCATCAATTATGTTGCTAAAGATATTAATATTTCTTAAATATTAAT